>NC_056740.1:205129849-205137349 GCF_019279795.1 Protopterus annectens | reverse complement strand
ATTTTATGGAGATTATTAATGAATATATTAAAAAGCAAGGGCCCAAGAATAGACCCCTTGGAGGACTCCAGTGTTGTTGATTAGATATTTGGATTGCTTGCTTTGCCACCTGACAGATTGTTTTCTGGTGTGTGGGGAGCAGTTTATGGTCTCAAGTTGTTGAAGTAGTTTCGTGTGAGATACTGTATTAATAGCTTTTGATAGATCGAGTAGTTTACCTGATGTAAGAAGTCCAGCATCAAGAGCTTTGTATACAATGAGAGTAAGGCTGTAGTTGTGCTGTGTGCAGGATGAAAACCATGTTGGGTGGATGCAAGTAAGTTATTGTCTGTGAGAAGTTTAGTAGTTGTGAATGGATGCACTTTTCTAGGATTTTAGTGAGTGGAGAAAGTATCCAGATGGGCTGGTAGTTAGGTAGATCACTGGAGTCACCATCTTTGTGTAGAGAAGTAATAATAGAGTTTGTCCAGAGTTGTGGGACGTAGGACTCTGAGATAGATCGATTAATGAGAATGCTAATAGGGAGAGCTATAGATTCTGCTGCAAGTTTTAAGTATTCTGCTGGGGGGTTGTCAAAAGAGGAGGAGCAAGGCTTAATTTTGAAAGCAGTTTTCATACTAGAGAGGTGGGTACAGGTTGCATGTTAAAAGGAGGAATGGATGGGATATTGAGTTGCAATTTTTGTGGGGGAAGTCTAGATTTGTGTGATGGTTAGAGAAGTTATTGTTGTTACCATTTAAATTGGTTCTTTTATTAGTTTGTAAGGATAAATCATTGATAAGTTTTTGGATAGTTTCAATAAAGTGAGAGTTGAAAGCTTGGGCAATATCTTGTGGGTCTTTGTCAGGTGAAGGGATGGGGTTGTGCTGGGTACTAGGATTAAGAAGAGAGAAAACAGACTTCCAGAACATCTTGGGTAGACAGTTTAGTGGAGAAGTAGCTTTTTTGTCACTGATTACCTTTTTTTGACAATGTTGCGTAGTTCCTTATATTTGAGTTGATTTTGTGGGGTTTCATTTCTAAGCCATTCTTTCCATGCTTTGTCCCTGTTAGTAAGTAACTTTACTTTGTTTAGTAAGCTAGTAAGCCAAGGGGCATGATTTAAGCTTAGTTCTTTTGGTACATATAGGGGTGAGACTGTTTAGCGTATCAAGAAAGAGTTTGAAGTAGTTAACTGCTTCATCTTATGGTAGACTTTCGATGGGGTACCAGTAGAGGGATTTTAGAGTATCTATAAAAGTTTGTTGATTGAAATGGGTGAAATTCCTGATTTAACATAGTGTGTGTAGTTTGTTTGTTCGTGTATGGGTTCTCTGTATATAGTCTGGTAAATGTTCGCTGAATGTATTTGGAAGGGTTCCTGACTTGGAGAAGTTTTGAGGGTGTGAGACTAGTATCCAGTCTAGGGTTGACAGTTTGTTTATTTGCCATGCATGTGGGGTCTGAGATAAGTTGAGTAAATTTATGCAGATTTATGCTATTTAGTGGGGAGTAGGAGATGAGAGTTTGCCAATTTATATTTGTATCACCAAGAATGATGGTTTCATTTGCTATACTGAGGGTTGCCCAGGGCAGTAGATCTTCTCGGGTAGGTATATGTTGTCCTGGGGGGATGTAAAGTATGGCAATACATAGTTGTTTTCTGCTGTTGATATGCAAGTTTGCCAATAATATTTCCATATTACCAAATGCTGGTAGTGGTTTGACATTCTGCAAAACATGGTGTGACGTGTATATGCTAACTTCTATTGAAGGGCTAGCATGAAGTGACGTCATACATTTGTCCATTTTCACTTTTACTTTTTACATCCGTTGCACATTGTATGTTTATGTGACTGGGAAGAGATCGGGTTAATGGGTTATGTGCATTTGTCAAGGGGGAATGAAGGTTCCAGTACAGGTGGTAGAAGACATGCTGGACTGTCTTATCAGAGCTGTGTGTGTTTGTGTGAGATGGATTTTTACTTAAATTACTGTGCTTACCTAGTGTATATTTGTTTTTGCTATTTAGCAGTGTTTGAAGAGTGCTCTGTTTTATTATTCGGAGGCCAGATTTCATTACAGTAGGGTTATAACAACTTTTATCCACTAATTGCCTGTATGATGCAGTCCGTGGTATAATATAGTTTGATTGCTTTACTTCCAAATGATATAGTTTAGTAGTAAACTTTTCCATGTTTATACTTGACCTGTGCACATTTTATGTATCGTATGACATAAACTAAGTGGTGATTTCAGTTTGTAGTATTGATTATGACTGATATCAAAACGCAGGTTTAACTTTGTCATAAGAGGATACTGGTTCTCCCATCTCATTTAAAAAATGATAGCCTTGGTGATTTTGTCTGTAGCTTGCTCTCTGTAGTGTTCTTATTAGAAATTAATATATTTTTTTGAAATGCTGTTAGGACAGTAGTTGGTTTTATGATACAGAACAAAGGTTATACCATGCATGATGGATGTATATTTTGCAGTACAAAATAGTGATTGGCTGTCTTGCTCAGCACTTCTTAATGCAGATAATCTGGACTGGTTATAAAAAAGCAGAATCTACAGCATCATCCCTATAAATGAGTTTACTCTTTCAAGAAAACCTAGAGTTGTGTCCTTTTTCCTTCATTTCTCTATGGGCTCCTCATGGCATGGAACCGTAGTTGCTATAACAGTCACTGTTAAAATAGATATCACAGATGAAAAACCTGGAAATCATCTTTGAGGCCATAATTTTATTATATACCTTATTTTTATGGCATGAAACACTTAAGTAAAGCACTGCAGTAAAAACGTATGTAATGGAAAGTGATTCTTAGGTACTTGAAACACTACTTTAAGTGCTACTCTGGGTTGTGGCAAGGTTTAGTGGCAACCTCTGCAAAATCATGATTCCACATGGAAGTTGCGCTTAAACTTTAGAATTTTTCAGTAACGTATTTTTTCTACTGTTCTATGTTTAACTTGCTTTGTGTTTAAATTATTTGGAAATGCCACTTGAGGTAAATTGTGTGCTGCCCCTGTGACCCCTTTGAGTTTGTTTCCAGCATACCAATTAAGGTGAACAATTACAGGCCGCTACTTGGATCTGAATGTACGTGCTACCGTCTATTAATACATCACCTTACGTACTATTCAAAGCAGTGCTGTCATTTAAGTTCCTACCCTCTGATGCCATCACAGCTTAAAGTGTTGAGCAAATCTGTTTTATTTATTTATTTTTGGCTGACTAGGTCTGTTGGAGATAACATGCTTATTATTAGGCATGACCTGAGAAAACAACTGACTCCAGGAAGAATTTTTGCCATGCTGTTGTGGTAACAAATATTGCAGAAATCACACACCAGACTACGGACTAACTTAAAGATTGCCATCATACAACAATAAATGGCTGGTTGTCTTAAAATCAGTATTCATCGTAATTGCATGATGTTTTTGAGGAATTAAACCAGTTCTAGATATATTTAAAACATCTTTATTACATCATAGTTTAAATAATGACATAGGTAGATATACTTTGATAGAAAAGAAAACAAGCCAATACTTTTCTTTTGAATTTTGAACAATTATCATTCATTTCAACTTTACATAAGTTGTTCAGTTCCTGCCTTCCCATAAACCTCACCCCTCCTCTTCAGCATTTTTCAGTTTTTATTGTTCCCACAAATTCCATGCATTTCTATATAATTTGCTCTTTCCCTTTTCTAATGATCTTACCTCCAGTTCTTTTATCTGCTTTGCAATATTCTGTACGTCAATTACAGTTTGTTTAGATTTTTCATTTCCCTAGTTATAGCCATGTGCTCCTCCAATATTTCTGACAATGTACTCTGTGGGGAATTCTTAAAATCTGCCAGCTCATTATACTCCCCAAAACATATTACCAGTTACCTCTATCTTTCTCACGGCACCTCTAGCATTTGCTCTACCTGAGGAAAAATGCTGTTCTTTGGATATAAAAGTACCTATACAAATACTTAAAATCTTAAACCTTGAAAATTGTTGCATACGTTGGAGCCATACAGATGTCCTATCATTGTTCCTTTGTAAATTGCCTTTCCAATCTCTCTTCCCAGTCTTTTCTACCCTCCTCAGTTCATTTGCATAATCATGCAGTATTGTTTGTGCCCTACTAATTATCCCTTTTTGACAGCAGCTCCTCATCTAGACTCAAATTAAAACTCAACTGTAACTGTTTTTTTTTCTTTAGCATTTCCTTATCCCTTTCTGTTTGCCTTAACTGTGTTATCAGTAACTGCTAACTAAGGGGGGTGTCTAACCTGCAGTCCAATCTTCTGTTTGGCCTAATCCATAGGTTCATAGGTGTGCACTATGCTAATGACCACAAGGGACTTTTTAAGTTTAGCCATGCATCCCAAATCTCTGACAAGTTCTGATACCCTTGATAAGTGTAAGTAGGGGCTTGGGAGATGAACCATTTACAAGCAGGAGCTTGGGAGATGAACCATTTCCAAGTTGCCTGTGTCCATTAGAGACATAGTTGCCAAACCAGGGATGAATTTCCTGTTCCCCATCCAGTTGTTCAAGTTGCATTTGAATTGGGTAGGGAGGAACTCTAATTCACTTAGATGGCGAGCGTGTTCCAGAGACTGGCTAGTCTCTGGGATACATACTTGTCTCACCAGCAGGTCCTGTTTATATCACAGGCAAGGTTTAAGTCTTTAGAATGGGTAATTCTGGTGCTGTTTGTTTTGTGGGTATGCAGAATGTCTATCAGAGTGGGATCTTACAATGCCTTGTAGACCAGGCATGGATCTGCCCTCAACAGCCTATAGGAGACAGAATACAGGGATAGGGCCTTTAGGTGGTCTGCAAAGGACATTTTACTTACACCCTGTATTCTTTTAGTGAGGAACCTCTGTGGACATTTCCAGTTGTTAGATATGCCTGGTTAGGTACATACCAAAGGGGGCATTATACTCAATGATGAATGCTGAATACAGTTGAACAATGACTTCCTTGGATTTAGATGCAATACCTTTGTTTATAAGTTGTGCAACATAGAATGATTAACTCACTACTGTAGACACATGATGGTCAAAGGCTCGATTACTGTGTATGTGTGTACTTAAGTCCCTGACTACTGGGTCAACTCTAAGGGATGTGTTGTCAGTGTGATAGTTACCAGGGTGGATGATTTCCCAAAGGATATTATTATGCATTTCTTGGCATTTAGCTTTAGTCCATGGCTCTGACACCATTTGTTTGTCTGTGTCAGTGTGGGATCCAATGACCGCACCTAATTTGCAATCATCTGCAAATTAGGAGCTGTCATTGAATCCCAGGGTTACACAGCCTACAAGTGGGTGTTGATGTGACTCCAGGAAGGGCTGATAGAACATCCCACTCTGTTACTTTTCCCTCCCTAGTTAATTGTCCCTAATGCATTGGTTCCTTTGCTCATGTTCTCCAGTACTTTCCATTCCTCCTCTTGCTTGTAAATATTTTGCTTATACTTGCAGTTGTCCCTATTGGCAAAATCTCCTTTCTCTATTCTCTTGTTGGCCTAGTTGTTAGAATACTTTCTGTTACTTTGAGTATAATGTTCTGCTTGGTTGTTATAGTTCAAAATCCTACTCTTTATTTCTCGCCTCATCCCCCCACACACACACACAATTCATCATTATCCCTTTTCACTTTTGATTTATAACCTTCTGCTTTTTTTTTTGTATATGAGCCTTAACGGCATAGCTCTAAAGTACATCTTCAAATTGGGTAATCTTAAGCCACGTTGTTCTGTGATCAAAATCAACCTAACCTACTTCACTCTTGCCGTCTTCCCCTCCTAAGTAATTAGTTAGTTATCCTCAATGTCTGTGATTGATTAAAACACGCCTGACCTGTGTATAAAACTAAAGAGACTAAAAACAGTTCACTGCTTTTTCTTGCTATCGTTATCCATAAACAAGACTTTCCAGTTTCTCAATTTGTGTATTATCTTTTGCTTAATCTCTTCCCACATATCTGTAGCTGCCACAAAATTATTATTTTAATCTATACATCTAATTACTCCATTTTACCGTGTTCCCATAGTATCATAGGAGGTTACTAGGCTAATGGCCCTAGGGCCTTACTAGCCTACCCAAGCACAACCCCTGTTCCCAAGAATATCAAGATATGAAGTGGAACTAGGTCAATAACTACTGCCCCCGTCCAAGAGGGACACAGGTGAAACTCCCATAAATATGGGTATTACTGACACAATTCATGTGTGCATACATCATTTACCTCTATAGCCTTTATTTTACTGCCTTTAGTTTTATTTCCCATAAAGACTTGAAACTGTTTCAAAATGTCCTTTTATGGATGTTTTAAATTACAAAATAATATAATCTGCAAGTATAGCTAACTTTTCTTGATTACCATACCAGTTATATCCTTAAGGGTGAGAGTCCATTAATGAAGCTCCAGACCTTGTTCAAATGTAAACTGTTCGGTTGTAGGGGGACTGTAAGGGACAAGGATTGGAAGCAGTATAACACAGTAGTTACGGTATTAGGCTGTGAAACTATAAGGCTGGGGTTTGAATCCCATCAGCATCCACTTGAGTGCTATGTAACCCTAATAATGCACTTAACTGATGGTGCTTGTGCTTCTTGACCTGCTCTGTAAAAGGAAGCTGAAGGTTTCAGCTGGACCCCAAGATTTCCAAAATTCTGAAGTAACAACCAAAAAATTATAATAGAGTTAATCTGACTTTAAAACTTTTGCAATAGGTGGCTGTTCTTCTCATCCGGCATACCCAGTTCAGCACAGCTGTTAAAATCTCTAGCTTTTATTTTCAGGATTGCATGTGCCTCTGGCTGACTCGTGTTTTAGTGTTCCACACCAGGATTGGAAGGAGGACCCACCTCCCATGATCCCTAGTTCTTTTCTGACACTTTTCTCAGTTTGGAGCAGTGTTTTGTTGGAAAGTTCACGTCTAATGCCTTTTTTTTGGTCAGGCTATATATGGTAACCCACATCAGCACTTTCTACATTGTCTGAAAGAGTTGTACGCCATTAAGAATTACCATGTCAGGATTTCATCTGGAACACATATAGAAGGTGAAAGGAGCAAAATGGCTATCATCTCACACAAGTGGGGTATTTGAAAAGGGACATACTCAGGAGTTCTCAGAAGGGTAGCTATCATGAGCCCAGGCCAGAGTTTATTAGAAAGAAGAAGATGAGAGATTTAGATGTGAAGCTCTATCAACAGCCTCCTTCTTTAAAATCTTTGTCAGTTAATGCCTCCTGCATCCCCACACAGTGGCTGCTTTCCTTTGATAGGCACTGAGCTCAGCCCACTGTTTGCCAATAGTATGGGAAGCAGGATGGGTGCCACCATGATTCTTAAGCTCGTAAAGCATATGCATTGGACCCCCCCCCCACCCGAACACTTGGTAGTTAAAAATTGCCTTCAAGAGTCTTCTCCTCCTACTGTTCCTCTCCCCTCCCATACCAAGGAAGTTTCTGCATATCTTTCCATGCTAGGTGAGCTGACAT
>NC_056740.1:205044264-205129349 GCF_019279795.1 Protopterus annectens | reverse complement strand
GTTGGTACTTAACACTCAATGCCCAAGATGTTCATCATTAGGTCACTGTTGCAGCAGCCTTGCTATATGGGGCATATTTTGTTAAGGATATTGGACATATGACCAGTCAACAAAAGCATTAGGCACCTTTCTCGCTTTCTCGCAGTTGGTACTTCCACTCAAGCACACAGTCATGTTGATAGAAGAAGAAAGTGTGGGTGCCAAAATTCTGAACTTTCTTGCCATCGATGCACATAATCAGATGTCTTGTCAACTTAGTGGCTTCAGTATCAGTTGTCAGCATTCATCAATATTTTTGGAGCAGGTAAGTACCCCTTGGGGCATTCCTTTCTTCTGTAGAAAGTTATTTCACCTTTTAGCTTATGTCTATCAAGAGAGACAAGTGAGCATGTGGCATGCAGATACTTTATAAAGATGATCATAAGACATGTTATTTCTGTTTAGGGAAAAATCACAACATCAAGTCTTGTGATATTTTCTTATCTTTTACTCCTAAAATGATTAGAAGTAGGCTCAGTTCCCTGAGACTTTTTTAGAGACTCAATATTTCAAGATTTTGGAGTGTGACTGAGGCATCTGACTCCTTTTTTCAATGAATCTCCCCCTCATGTAAAGAAAAAGTAGAAATTATCCAAAAAAGGCTTCTGAAGAGACTCATTCATCCACCTCTTTTCAGAGGTCTGAGACAAAGAGCTCTGGTGAGGTAGTTTTGCAGCCCTCAGTCTTTCTGTGATTTACTTGGTCACTGTGGGTGAGGCTCCACAGGAAGCCACTAAGACCATCACATGCCCAGTCATATTAGACTTCAGACGTCCTTAGCCAAGAAGGGACAACCTTGCTTTATTCTTACTGAGTGAGAGGGGAATCCATCAAGTCTTGATAGAGAGGAAGTTGCCAAGTTATCGATGAAGGTCTAGATGCCTTATTTTTCTCCTAAAATATATCAGACTAGAGATCCCTAAGGAAAAGTTTCAGAAGGCTAAACATTTGTCCCCTCTTCTACATCATCCATTCAGAAAGGCTCAAAGGAAATCTGATATAACTCAGGGGCTTTTTAAAGCAATACAGTCTTTCCAGTCTTCCACTCCAGTGTTTACCCAGGCAAAAAGAAAGATTTCCTTCTTCTTCTTTGGTAGTCTCTGTATCTGAAGAAGAAAGGTTTGACAGCTTTCTGCTCCCATTCCATGTGAATCTGAATCTTTGGAGACCCTGTCCTCAGATTCTCCTAATAAAGAAATCTCCTCTGACACCATCTCCAAGATGAACAAATTCTTAAGTGGGAGGAAAGGGAAGTTTCATATTGTCATAAAAGATAATTTAAGTTGTTCACTATGTCGTTGTTGTTGTGTCTTTTGGCGTATCCCGGTTAGGGGTCGCCACAGTGGAACTCCGGTCCGCTAATGTTTGGTAGTGGATTTTTTACATGCCGAGTTACCAGCCCTGACGCACAACCTTCAACGAAGGCACGTCCATTCACGCATGCCTCCACACAGAAGACGCTCTAGCTGAGAATCGAACGTGACAATGTCTTGCTGTGAGGCGACAATGCTACCGCAGCACCACTACCGCAGGTGGATTCCCTAAATCCCTTGGCTATCTCTTCAGTTCTGGGAGCTTTGGATGTTTTAATGTTGCTGCTTCTCCTCCTGATTCATAACCCCCTTATACCAAGAAAACCAGACAGACTTTATAAGGTGCCAGACTCTCATATGTATCTTTTCAGAAACCCCATTGCTGATCCAGCTGTTACTTCTTTAGACATGGACTATAACTTCATGAAAGAAGACAGCAGGACCTTTGACAGGTATGGAAAAAAAGTGTATGCTTCTTCCACATTAGCTTTTAGAGCAAGTGACTGCCTGATACACATGGCAAAACATTTACTTTCTATTTTTGCCGGCATGCAACAAACTATTGCTACCATTTCTACTTCTGGTATTAAAACCACTTTGTTAAATATGGTCACTTTTGTCTGCCAAGTTACTAGACATTTATTAAAATGTGCATACAATGCATTGGATGCAACTCTGTATCCAGAGCTGCATCCATAGGGGCAGTGATGCACAGAAATGTCTGGGCCTGACTTCAGAATTTTCCTGAAGATGTTAAGGTCATGATTTAAATGCCCTCCTGGAGAAGTGTTTACTTTTTGAAAATTCCTTGGCTGAGCTATTTAAGAAGTTACAGGAAAATAGATGCCCAAGGTCGTACAACTGTTTCTCTCCCATGTCCCTTGGTATCAAAGGAGTTATCTTTCCAGACCTGGGCCTTTCTTTTAAGAGCCCTTCAAAATTTCTCAACAGAAATCCACAAAACAGAGATTAAAAAAAATGGCAGTGTGACTCAAATAAGAAAGGGACTGGATAACAAGGATCCTCCCTTCAAAAGAAAAATACCCGATGGCCTTTGGACCTCAGTTGCCTCGAACTCTTCCCAAAAATGGCTTTGTCAGTCATTCCGCATAGCTAAAGCTTACAAGGAAGGCAATCTAATAATGAGCATAGTGCAGTTATGTGGGTTAGCTTTGCATAACAGTAGATGTTCAGAAGATAGATCTCTGTTGCAGTGCCAACACCTTTCCCTCTTTTATTTTCCTGTTTCTTACTAGCCAGGGTGGGATCCCAGTCACGTTTGTTCCTTTTTAGGCATGACATTTTGATACTTAACATACATTTCTAGAGCATTTGGCCCTAGCCTCCCTTCTTAGGGAAACAAAGCTCTGAATTTTTCACCTGTGCATCCTTCTTATACCAGCATGCTTGAGTGGACGTATGGTTTGTGAGGAAAGAGCTCAAAGCTTTTGTAGACTGCCTGTACCTCTGATATCCTTGGCAAGATATGTTCCATGTAGCTAAAGGCTAGTGCGACAGTGAGGTAATTGAACATCTGTTGTTATGGGTAAGTTAGCTTACATAACTTTACTGTCCTTGAACTGTCTTGTTGATTTGGAGATTGACCCCTTCTGCTTATTTCCCAGCCTTTGGGTTATTGTGACCTTAATGAAACACTCTGCATATGTATAAGCTACAGCTATTGGCTTTTGCCTCCAGTCTCCCAAAGTCTATATTTAGTTTAGGTCGCCACCACTCAAGTTAACCCCATTTAGGTAGTGTCTGCAAATAGGTGATGTTCTTCGTGTTTCACTGTTGCAGTCATAACTGTAGGGTACTCCTGCTGGCAGGCAGCCCGAGGTCGGCCAGAATATCAAAGTCTGGGTCCGGCGTCGGCTGTTACAGCTAAAACCCTGACGTCAGAGCGCATGGGTATAAAGCTGACAGCCGACGCCATCTTCTCCAGTCTTTCTTGCCGTGCGGTGCAAAGCAGTTCGCTAGTTGTTGGTTGGCATTTTCAAGACAACGTGGTGTGATTGCCGCCGGTCCAAGTTTCTACTTTCAAAGCTAAGCACCCGCTGGAAACTTTTTTCTTGCTCCTCCGATGTCAGAAAAAGTTAATAATTGTGTATCGTGTGGAAAACAAATACCTCATAAAGATTTCCACTCTTACTGTCTTCCTTGCTTAGGCCCTGACCACGACGTTTCTTGCTGTCGGTTCTGTGCCAGGTTTAATTCTCGCACTCTCAAGCGTAGGTACGATTGGGCCTTGAATTACTTCGGTAGATGATTTAATTATAGAATGTCGTCGGATACTTTACCGACTACCGGATTACAGAAGAAGCGCAAAGACAAGGACAGGCCTCCGAGGTCCAAACAGGATACTTTGCAGCCGGAGCCAGCTTCGGGTTCGGCGGTCTTCAGTGAGGCGCTTTTGCAGCCCCTGTCGTCCGCCACTTCAGAACCGATGGCCGACACGGACTCACATGGTGAGCCAACTAGGCCTAGTAATTTGTCTGCTGCAGGACCTCGGACGCCGCTCCTTCAGATGGGTCCGGAACCGCTGTGCAGGTACCGGCTTCTGAGGGGGTCTTCAGGCCTTCACACATTACTATTTCCACAAAGACAAAAGCTAAGTCAAAGACTCCTGTTAAACCCAGACTTTCTGCTCAAGCTTCTTCGGATTCAGCTCCTAAGACTCAGAAGCAATTACTTCGGATGGCTGAGGATTTATTAACTATGATTAGGGGCTCTCATCCTCCTCCTGAGAAAAGGCCTAGTCAGGATATCCCTTATGATTCCTCTGATCAGGCTTCTGTATCTTCTGTTTCTTCCTTTGATCAGGATTACTCTTTTCCCCCTTATGAGGATTCGGATGCAGAGGATTCTGTTCCCTCTGCCCCCCCCCCCCCTGAAGATTTCTCTTTTGGGGAAACCTTGCATGAGATGAGGGAGCATTTTCATTGGGAAGGGCAGGATTATTCTGCTTCCAAAAAGAGACTCAGGGAATTTCTTCTTCTCCCTCAGCACAGGCCTTTAGCTATTCCTCCTGTACTTGACATTGTGGATGATGCCTTCTCTGAAGCTAACTTGAATCCTGATTCCATGCCGCCTGCTCCTTCTAATCCTGATAGATTTTACAGGGTCCCTGATTCCCATCAATTCTTATTCAAGAACCCTTCTGCTGATCCTGAAACTATTTCGCAGGGTTCCAAGGCTGCTAAGGCCACCTCCTCTAAGAATCCTATCCCCTCTGAAAAGGATTCTTGCCTTGGACAGGTGGGGCAAAAGGTTTATACTTCAGCTACCCTTTCTATTAGAGCTTTAAATTGCCAGTTTCACATGTTTAAGTATCAACAGTTTCTTTTATCTGTTTTAAAACAAAGGATTTCTACCTTTCCTGCATGTGCTGAGGACAAGGAATTACAGGATGTGTTGCATGCTACTGAACAAGTTAGCAAACATAGTTTACATTGTGGTTTTGATGCCTTAGAGGCTTCTTGCAGGGTGGCTGCCTCTGGTACTGTTATCAGGAGACATGCTTGGCTTCGTGAGCAGAATTTACCTGAACAAGTTAAGGCAAAATTACTAGATGCCCTTGTTCAGCATGATGTCTTATTCGGGTCTAAGGCTGAGGAGGTTATTAAAAAGATGGAAGAAAAAGCCAAGTCTATGCAGACTGTAAAAGATTTCTTGCAAGTACAGCCTCCTAGATTTTCCAGAAATTGGCCCTCCAAAAATTGGTCTTTTCCCACCTCTGACAGGCCTCAAAGGGGAAGATATAGACGCTCCAGAGGTCGGGCGCAGGCTCAGGCCTCTTATAGATCTAGACAGTGGACTGCTTCTTCCCCTAGAAGGGGAGAAGACAGATCTCAAACCCAAAGAAAGCAGACTCAATGACTCCCTCTGTTGGGCTTCAGGTCCTCCTTCCCTGGATGCCCCTCTCGGAGGAAAACTTTCTCTTTTTTACCAAAATTGGACTCACATTACCCAGGACAAATGGGTGTTAGACGTGATTTTGAAAGGTTACAGATTCCACTTTCACACTCTGCCAAGGCCTTCCGGCTGGCCAGATCTGCCAAAACATCAATGGACAGAGGCCTTAAATCAAGTGGACGCCTTATTAGCCTTAAGAGCCATAGAACCTGTTCCACCTCTAGAGGTGAGGAAAGGTTTTTACTCAAGACTTTTTCTGGTCCCAAGAAAACAAAATTCCTGGAGACCTGTTCTGGACCTCTCGATATTAAACACCTTTTTGGAAATTCCAAAATTCAAGATGCTTACACTTCAACAACTTCTTCCAATGCTCTCACAAGATGCTTGGATGGTAACATTGGACTTAAAAGAGGCTTACTTACACGTCCCCATAAGGCAACAATGCAGAAAGTACCTCAGATTCAAGGCAGGCTCAAGACACTTCCAATTCTCTGCACTGCCATTTGGCTTATCTACTGCACCCAGAGTTTTTACCAAATGCCTGGCTCCAGTAGTAGCTTACTGCAGACTTCAGGGGATTCAGATTTACCCCTATCTGGACGACTGTCTAATTCAGGCAGACAGCAAAGACCTTCTTCTTCAACACCTGCATTTTGTTCAACGTCTTCTCCTACTACTGGGATTCTCAGTGAACACAAAAAAGTCACATTTGATTCCTTCTCAACGAATGACCTTCTTGGGAGCTCTTTTGGACACAAGTTTACAGAAGGCCTTCCTCACTCCAGAAAAACAGTTACAGCTGGCTTCAATCTTCAAGACCTTGGCAGCATTTACTCAGCTCACTGCAAGGAAATTCCTGCAGGCTCTGGGCTACATGGCCTCTTGCATCCTGTTGATTCCAAATGCGAGGCTTCACATGAGGAAACTTCAATGGTACCTAAAGAGTGTATGGTCTCAACATTGCCACAGTCTGGATACAATGATTCCACTGATTCCCTGCCTCCAGAAGGAATTCCTTTGGTGGTCCAGGGCGTGTGTTCTGAACGAAGGCAAGCCCTTTCGTCTACCTCGACCTACTCAGATCATCACCACGGACGCCTCGGATTATGCATGGGGAGCTCATTTTCTAGACAAATGCCAACAGGGTTCTTGGACAAACAAACACCTTATATGGCACATCAACTTGAAAGAAATGTTAGCAGTCCAAAATGCTCTTCTAGCCTTCCAGACTCTTTTGAAGCCAGGACCTCTGCTAATTCGAACAGACAATACCACAGTCATGTGGTACATAAACAAGCAAGGGGGCTCTCACTCTTACCCCCTTTGCAGACTTGCCATGACCTTATGGGATACAGCCCTAAATTTGAATCTGGATATTCAGGCACAATTCATTCCAGGAAAACAAAATCTCTTAGCAGACAGCCTAAGCAGGAACATTTTGGATCCTCACGAATGGATGTTGGACCCCAACTTATTCAGCAAGATAACTGCAGTTTGGGGCTGTCCTCAGATAGATCTGTTTGCATCCCATCTCAACCATCAGTTGCCTCTCTTTTGCACCAGGTCCTTCCACAAGACAGCTTGGAAAGTGGATGCCCTGTCCTTCAGCTGGAGGAATCTTTCGGGATATGCCTTCCCTCCTCTTCCTCTTCTGCCTCGGGTGTTGCTAAAGATAAAGCTAGACAAACCCAGACTGATCATTTTGATAGCTCCAAATTGGCCTCGTCAGTTTTGGTACCCTAATCTACTGCACCTTTCCTTGGTTCCTCCTTGGAGTTTTCCTCTGACCCATTCGCTACTGTCCCAGCATCAGGGTCAGGTATTTCACTCTCATATCAAGACTCTCTGTCTGGCAGCTTGGCTCATCAAAGGCAATTGATTCCTTCTTCTCTTCCTAAACAAGTTTTGGATATTCTTTTGGAAGCTAGGCGTCCTAGTACAAGGAAATCTTATGCTTCTAAATGGAAAAGATTTTGTATTTGGATGCAGGATCGTGGCTCTGATCCTTTAATACCTGATATCTCATCTATTTTATTTTATCTCTCAGACCTTTTGATTAAAGGTCTTTCATTTTCTTCCATTAAAATTCATGCTTCTGCTATTTCGGCTCATTTCAATTGTGATCCTCCCATTTTTTCCCACCAGTTGGTCAGACAATTTCTGAGAGGAGCTAAGAATTTAAAACCTCCTAGAACTCCTCCTGTCCCTCCTTGGGATCTCAACTATGTCCTGGAAAAGCTTACTTTGTCTCCTTTTGAGCCTGCTGCCTCTGCGGACATTAAGTTCTTATCCTGGAAGACAGCTATCTTGTTGGCTTTGACTTCTGCCAGAAGGGTGTCTGAGTTACAAGCCCTCATGGCTGTGGAACCATACCTCATCTTCCATCAGGACAGAGTTTCCTTGAGGACCAATCCTACTTTTATGCCTAAGGTAGTTTCTAGAGTGGCTCTAAATCAGACTGTTCACCTTCCTACCTTTTTTCCAAAACCCCAAAATAGGGGGAAAGGATTTTGCATTCATTGGACGTACACAGGCAACTACGTTTCTACCTGGACAAAACTAAAAGTTTCAGAAAATCAGATCAATTGCTTATTTCTTTTGCTTCCAGTTCTCTTGGTAAAGCCATTTCTAAGCAAACTATTTCCAAATGGATTGCTCATGGAATAAGATATTGTTACTCTCTTTATGGAAAACAGATTCCAGGTACCGTCAGGACTCATTCTACTAGAGCAGCTGCCACTTCAGCAGCCTTTCTCAGAGGAGTTCCTACCAAGGACATTCTGGAGGCTGCCACTTGGAGCTCTGTGCATACTTTTTCCAAGCACTATAACCTCCCTTTGTCCTCTAAGTCTAGGGCAGGCTTTGCCTCTGCTGTCTTGCAGGGTCTTATAGCTGCTCCTTCTACTTCATAACCTCCTCCCGTATTCTCAGCTTTGGGATTCTACCCTACAGTTATGACTGCAACAGTGAAACACGAAGAACATAGTACAGTTGTGTATACCTACCATAAATGTAGATGTTCGAGTGTCTTCACTGTTGCAGTCGGTGTTTCCCTCCCTCCAGACCCCTCTTGTTTCTATTTGCTTACTGTGTTTCCTTTTCCACTACCTTTCTGGTGTATTTGTGTTTCCCTTGGGACACCTTTTGGTTTTATGGGGGCTTCTGACATCAGGGGCAAGAAAGGCTGGAGAAGATGGCGTCGGCTGTCAGCTTTATACCCATGCGCTCTGACGTCAGGGTTTTAGCTGCAACAGCCAACGCCGGACCCAGACTTTGATATTCTGGCCGACCTCGGGCTGCCTGCCGGCAGGACTACCCTACAGTTATGACTGCAACAGTGAAGACACTCGAACATCTACATTTATGGTAGGTATACACAACTGTACTTTGTCAGACCCTGTTCATCTTAGAGTGCTGATTTCAGGATGTACCATTCACTCAGATGGAATGATGGTAAGGTGTGGATTATCATATGGAGTAGTACTGGAGGTATTACTTTTGTTTGTCTCTGTTAAAGTGACATTGCAGAAGGTCTGGGTGGAAGATGGCAGCAGCTACTAAAATGGCTAGAATGTTGGGGTGGATGTGCTGGCTGTGCATTGTGAGATGGCAGCAGAGAAGGCTGGTGTGTGGGATGTTGGATATTAGAAGGCATCCCTATGTGTCATCCGTCTTTACAGATGTTTCATGAGGCTGAGTCTGCACCATTGTGTGCCTTTCTGGATATATCTTTAGAAAGATGTAGAGGAAATAGAAACAGTTCAAGGAGAATATTAAAAATCCGCTAGAAACTATATATAGGGAAACTTGAAATCTAATGTGGGTAGTCGAAGTTTTTTGACTGAACCCAGTTGGACAAAAATGGCAACCAAAGCAAAATACAAATAAAATAAATAAAAGTAAGATAAGGGCATTATAACATTTAGTATGAATATGCTAGATGGACAATTCCGGAAGACACTGAAAATCATTTGCAATGGTAAATGATTAGATCAGCATGCTGGAAGAAATGATAGGGTCCGATAGTAATTGAATTCATGACTGTATAAGGTAGGCACATGATAAATGTTATGGGGGGTAAGCAGTAGGTTAAATAAATTCTGAGTCATAAAAATGAGCAGAGAAGATGGACCAAGTAAAAATGTTTGCCATCAGAAAGCCATTTCTTTTGCCTGTAATACAAGTTTAAATGTGTCAACATTTATTTCTGTTCTAGTAAAGTTGTTGTAGAGCTGCTCTAAACAAGATTAATGTTGTTCATATTTTTCTTTTCACGTCCCAAGATTATGCTTTTATTTAGAAAATTAGGAACATGTCATCTTTCCCACAATAATATCATGCGATTGGCAACAGAGGCTCTTTTACAGTATGCTTCCTGCCTCACTGAATGCTCTTTTCTTAGATGAAAGTGCAAATTGATCTTTAAATTAGCATTTAATAAAGTGAAGAAAGTATTTTTATCATACGTATTTCAGTTACATCTTTTCAAAAATAAAAGGAAAGGAAGAAAAAGAAAGAAGGATAGTAGTACTAATAAAGGCAGAAGGAAGTGTGAATGGTAATCTAAAAATCAAGAGGGGGGAATATTATATGGGATGGAGAAAGAAAGATGGATAGTAGTACTAGTAAAGGCAGAAGGAAGTGTGAATGGTAATCTAAAATCAGTGTAATGTAGTCAAGAGGGGGGAATATTATATGGGATGGAGAAAGAAAGATGGATAGTAGTACTAGTAAAGGCAGAAGGAAGTGTGAATGGTAATTTCAAAATCAGTCTAATGTCGTCAAGAGGGGGGAATATTATATGGGATGGAGGAAGAAAGATAGATAGTAGTACTAGTAAAGGCAGAAGGAAGTGTGAATGGTAATCTAAAAATCAGTGTAATGTAGTCAAGAGGGGGGGAATATTATATGGGATGGAGAAAGAAAGATGGATAGATGGAAGGTCATGCCAGACAAAAAGCTCTTTGATTTGGTAACCACGGAATCCAACAGGAAAGGAAATTCTGCACATGGCTTACTTTAGCCAGAGTTTTAACATGATATGACACAAAGGTTGGCAAATAAATTAGTTGGA
This sequence comes from Protopterus annectens, assembly GCF_019279795.1. Classification (NCBI taxonomy): domain Eukaryota; kingdom Metazoa; phylum Chordata; order Ceratodontiformes; family Protopteridae; genus Protopterus; species Protopterus annectens. The sequence continues at coordinate 205,119,008 of NC_056740.1, read as the reverse complement.
AATTTAGTAGTTTGTAGGGTGGTAGTGTGGGTAAAACATTGACTAGACAGAAAAGTGCAGAGAGCAGTGATGTGGACCAAACTCGGATGGAAGGATTGCTATTACTTTGCTCCATGAGAGACAGTGCTGGAATTGTTCCTTTTATTGTCTGTATCAGATGGAAGGATTGCATTCAGTGTGTTCCACAGCAGTCAGTGCTGAGATTGTTCCTTTTCATTGTCTGTTTCGGTTGGAAGGATCACTACCATTGTGTTCCACAGTGGTCAATGTTGGGATTGTTTCTATGCATTGTCTGCATCAGGTGGTAGGATTGCTGTCAGTGTGTTCCTCAAGGGTCAGTACTGGGATTGTTGCTATTCATTGCCTGTATCAGATGATAGGATCGCTATCAGTGTGTTTCACATTGGTCAGTACTGGGATTGTTCCTATTCATTGTCTGTATCAAGTGAAAGGATCCTTATCAGTGTGTTCCACAGCAGTTAATGCTGGGATTGTTTCTATTCATTGTCTGTGCAGAGAGTAGTAGTTAGTGGACTGTACTCAGATGGAAGGATTGCTATTAGTTTGTTCCGTAATGGTCAGTGCTGGGATTGTTCCTATTCATTGTCTGTATCAGGTGGAAGGATTGCTGTCAGTGTGTTCCATAGTGGTCAGTGCTGGGATTTTATTTACTTATTTTATTTATTTAACATTTGTTGACTGGGAAAGTCCAACTAGGACAGAGTTTATTTTCAGTGGAGGCCTGGGGAGAAATACTGCACACACATTTCTTTGGAATGTGGGAGGAAACCCATGCAAACACAGAGAGGACATGCAGACTCCACACAGAAGGCACCCTAGCCAAAAATCGAACTGGAGAACCTTTTGCTGTGAGGTGACAATGTTATCCTCTGCACCATTGCACCACCCAGTAGGATTGTTCCTATTCATTGTCTGCATCAGATGGAAGGATCCCTATTGGTGTGTTCCATAGTGGTCAGTGCTGGGATTGTTTCTATTCATTGTCTGTATAAGTGATGTAGCAGAAAGTAAGTTATGGAAGGGAAAGCGTGCTTGTTGCTGAGGACAGGAAAATGTACAGCAGGTTTGGTATACAAGAAGTTACAGAAAGGATGAAAGGAGAGTTATCTGAAAATGTCAGCCTAAATTCAGATTTGTAAAAGTGAAAAATAATGTAATTAGGAATGAGAATATGGGAGTGAAGTGTAGAGATGGTGGCAAAGCAGTCACAAGGAAAGTGGAATGGGACTTTGGTTTAGTCATATCAGGTAATCTAAACTAAGCAAACAGACTGACAAACAAAAATGAACATCAGTGGGATACTTTGCATGAAAAGAGGCATGCATGCCCAGTAAAAAAAACACAAAGTTCTCCTATATGTTAAACTCCCATCTGTAGCACTGGGCATAGTTCTTGTGACCTCATATTTGCATGGACGTAGAGTAAAAGCAGTTCAGAGTGGGGAAACAAAAGTGCTGAGAAAGCTTTGCTAGAACGTGTGTTAAAAGAGACTAGAAGAGTTTAAGACTGCTGCTTTGGAGAAAAGATATAGAATGCGAGGATAGAATTTTTAAGTACCTTAAGGGAATCAACAGTGACAAAAAGAAGTTGTCTTATCATAATGTTCCATCTGTATTGTTGATCCTCGTTCAGTCATTACGCATGGGTATCTGTTCCGACCTCGGAACCGAGCCAGCCATTTTCCAAGATCACATCAGCTTCAAACTCTCGAGCTAAACTCTTACCCACAATCCCCCTCTCCCTGTTACCTCAGATTGAGTTTGCAAATCAAAGAAGGTAGAGGCTACCTCTGGTCAAATAATCTAAAAGAACCGGATGGTGAGATCCACTAGAAGCCACAGGAGGGAGGGTTGTAATGACTGAATGAGGATCAATAATACAGATGGAACGTTATGGTAAAACATAACTTCTTTATCTGATATTGTTAATCCTCGTTCATTCCTTACGCATGGGACAGAGTCCCCAGCTACCTCTATTCCTGGGAGGCTCTCATGGAAGGACATTCCTGAGCACCATAGAACCGAAAGATGCTCTTCCCCTGGAGGCCAAGTCCAATTTGTAATGACTGATGAAGGTATGAGGCGTAGCCCAAGTTGCAGCTGCACAGATGTCATGTAAGGAAGCTCTAGCATGGAAGGCAGCAGAAGTTGCCACCGACCTTGTTGAATGAGCTTTCATGGTAGTAGGCAACGAGATATTGCGTTAGATATTGCGTTGTGCATAAATGAAGGTCACACAGTCCTTCAACCATCTAGCTAATGTGACCTTAGCAACAGCAGATCCTAATCTAGGTCCAGAAAAAGCCAAAAATAACTGGTCAGATTTATGAAAGGGCCTAGTCCTGTTTAAGTAAAAAATGAATTTGCTTGTGGATGTCTAGGGTGTGTAGGCAATACTCTCCTCTGTTTGAATGATTGGGAAAGAAAACTGGCAATTCAATGGCTTGATTAATGGACATTTCAGAGATCACTTTAGGCAGAAAGGATGGATTCGTTTGCAGAGATTCTCTGTGAAAAATCAAGTATGGACTCTTGATACATAGAGCTTGAAACTCAGAAATACGTCTGGCAGAAGTAATGGCTACCAAAAACAAGGTTTTCCATGACAAATACTTGAGGTCGCAAGAAGAGGCAGGTTCGAAAGGTGGCATTGTCAGAGCTTGTAGAACTAATGATAAATTCCATGGTTGAATAGGTTCTCTAAAAGGTGGCATCAGATGATTCACACCTTTTATGAAGGTCTTGCGCAATTTGTGGGACATGAGAGGAATTTTGGACATACTCATGAAAATTAGAGATTGCAGCCAAATGAACTCTAATGGTAGAAGCCGATAGACCCCGATTGAAAAAGGTCGGTCAGATAGTCTAGTACTATAAACACTGGTGCTGAGAAGAGATCTACTTGTTTATCTTTCAGCCAACAGGTAAATCTTTTCCACTTCCTCAGATAAGTAAGTCTAGTGGAAGACTTATGAGATGCAATGAGAATATCATGTACTGGTAAAGAAAGATCATTCTGCCTGGCAATCAAGGGAACTGGAGTAGCCAATCCGTGAGCTTCAGGCTGTTCAAGTTGGGATGAATCAGGTTCTGTGGATGTGAGATCAACTCTGGGGTTGGATGGAGAATCCATGGTCGATCTAGTAGGTGAGGCCAAAGGAAGGGGAACCAAATCTGTCAAGGCCAATATGGTGCTATGAGGATCACCTTGCTCTTCAACTGACGGGCTTTCTTCAGAAACTGGTGGAAATGCATAAAGAAGACCCGAGGGCCAATCATGGACTAGATCGTCCCTGGGTGACTGTCCTGGAGGGGGAATCAGGGTGAAGTAGTTGCTGCATTTGTAGTTGGTTGGGGATGCAAAGAGGTCGCAGCAAGGACAGCCACAGCGGTGGAAGATCTCCACCGCTATCAAGGGATTCAGGGACCACTTGTGAGGATGAAGAATGAACCTGCTGAGTCTATCTGCTATCACGTTGGAACTCCCGGGAATGTGCGTTGCTAGAAGAAAACGGTTGGTAGCCATCGCCCATTGCCATATCCTCATGGCCTCTCGACAAAGGGGGTAAGATTTGGTTCCACCTTGCTTGTTGATGTACCAGACCACCGACATGTTGTCTGATTGAATCGCAATTGTCCCAGACGACAGCAGGGGATGGAATGCTTGCAACGCCAGAAGCACCGCCCTCAGCTCTAGAACGTTTATATGCAGATGGGCCTCCAGTTTGGGCTAAGTGCCTTGGACATAGTCCCCCACCCCACCAGTGAGGCGTCCGTGGTCACTGTGGCCTTGGGTTGCTGGGGGGAGAAGGGGCAAGACCATTGTTACAGATTGTGTGTCATCCACCAATTTAAATCCTGTTTGCACCTGTGGGTTACTCGAATCACGGCTGAAAGAGGATGCTGAAAAGGATACCATTGGGTAAGCAGTAGCCATTGTAGAAGCCTCATGTGAAACCTGGCCAGGGGAACAATGGTGATGGAGGCTGCCATGGAACCCAACAGCAGTAGAACCAAGTGAGCCGTGGATTTTTCCCTTTAAAGGATTGGAATCAGTTGTTGCTTTATCCTTAAAATTCTGTGCTCTGGAATAGCAGCTCTGCAGTTCTTTGTGTCCAAGATAACCCCTATGAATTATGTCGACTGGGATGGGGTGAGATTGGATTTTTGCCAGTTTATGGTTATGCCTAACATTTGAGCAGCGAGGAGAGAGTATGCCAGGGCTTTTTCCAGTAGATGTCTGGTGGGGGTGGAAATGAGCCATTCGTCTAGGTATGGAAACACCTGGAATCCTTGAAGTTGCAAGTGAGCTGTGACAACTGCCATGCACTTTGTGAACACTCTGGGGGCTGTAGAGAGTCCGAAGGGCAGTACTCTGAACTGGTAGTGACTGGCTCCCGCACGGAAGCGCAGAAATATTCTTGATGGCCTGTCCACTTTTATGTGGTAGTACGCATCTTGAAGATCTATCGAGCACATCCAATTGTATTTTTCCAAAAGTGGGAGGATAGACTGTACTGTGACCATCTGGAATTTTTTGTACTCTCACAAACTTGTTCAATGCATTGAGATCCAAAATTGGTCTCCAGTTCCCAGTCTTCTTTGGCACCAAAAATAGTCTTGAGTAGAATCCGTATCCTATCTGGGCTGGAGGGACTACTTAGATGACTCTCTTTCTTAGCAGCTTTTCTATTTCTAGTGCTGCTTCTTCCCTTTGACTGGGTGGAGCGTCGGGAAGGTTTTTTGAAGGGGCAGGACAAAGATCGAAGGGGATATGATAACCTCTGGTTATAATCCTTCGTACCCAAGAATCAGTGGTGATGGTTAGCCAGGCAGAAGGCTACAAGGAGAAACATCCCCCAACCACCTCCAGAGGAAAGGAGTTGGGCTGCTCTTCAGGAGCGCTGGTAGGATTGACCAGGGAAAGAATCCCTGGAACTCTGGGTATGCAGACCCCCTCTGCCCTGAAAGGAGCATCTTCCCTGTGAGTTTCCCCCTCTGCCTCTAGGGGAGAACTCAGCCTGTGTGTCATGGAAAGGACTCTGAGATTTCTTGAACCATATCTTCCCACTCTTTTGGTTTTGGGAGAAAGCACGTTGAGGGGAAGAATAATGGACATCTATGGCAGAAAGGGTCTTACCGTCCTGTTCACATCTGGCCAGTGTGCTTTTAACTTTGGGCCCAAACAACAAGGAGGCCTCAGTGGGAGCATTAAGAAAGGAAGCCTTAAAGGGTTCCGCAAAATTGCACAAGCACATCCAGGCGTGTCTTCTCATGACCGCAGCTGAACCTGCTTCTCTAGCTGCTCCTTCTGATGCGTGAGATATCAGTCCCATAGAGGAGTTAGATATTGATTCAATGGTGGCCAGCTGAGAGGCCACTTTGTCACGGACCTCATCAGACATGGCACCAGCCAAGTTTTCAGAGAGCTCAGAAATCAGATCCCTTTGAAGCCTGGTAAAGTGTGCCATATAATTCAGGGACGTGATAGTAAAGGTCGCTGAAGCAAAGGTGTGCTTCCCTAGCCTGTCCAGGGCCCGGGACTCTTTGTTAGGCAGATGGACAGTCTGGCTTTTTTCTTCTGCCAGATTCTTTTTTGTTGTGGCTGCCACCACCAAAGCATCTACAGGAAGACCTTTGGACCAATGGGGATCCGAAGCAGGAGGGGCCAAAATTTTATCTGGCCTCTGGGGAATAGCTTCAATGGTATCAGGAGCCTTCCAAGCACACTGCATGATAAGCCGGACAAGTTCATCGGCAGGTGGAGTAACCCAGGAGGTAGGGGGTCGGGCGCGAAAGGCCTGCAGGAACACAGATTACTCAGAGGTCGGATTAGAGGACTGCCAGTCACCTCTCTGTTTCAGGATTTCGAGGATATCACCAAAGGATACCTCAGAGGGTGACCGGGGGGATCCTTCCCCCTCATCGAAATCTGTGTCTTCAGTGAGGGACTCCTCTGTGGAGTCCATGTGCTTCCTCCTACACAAACTTTTCCGGTGGACCTCCTCAGCGGGAGAAGCTGGAGAAGACAGCGGAAAAGGGAATTTCTGTGGGACTATGTCCTGAGGCCCTTGCACCCGGTGTCCGCTAGGTGCGACTTGTGAAACCAGTGTTCCAGAAGAGGGCGGAGGTATAGGCAGTCCAGTATCGCCAGCAGCAGCGAAAGTCTTCTCCATCAGTTGGAAGGCTGGTCCACCTGAAGAGGAGTGCATGTCTAGGACAGGGGTCACCCCTCCCCCAAGTGGCTCAGCCTGCTGACCCGAAGTCCCTGGATGGCTGTGGAGCAGCAAACTATGCATGTCACAACTGACATCCTGGGTTGTAGCAAAACTTTCCTGCCACGAAGGCAACTGCAGTTCCTTAGTGAGATCCATAAAGGGGACCGCAGAAGGGGAAGACTGTGCTATATGCTTGGACTTCAAAGGCAATGAAGGAGGAGAATAAGAAGGGGTCTTTGGAGACAGGTGATCACCTCCCAAGGATGGATAGTTCCTGAGGGGTGGGATACCTCTGGCCAAGAGCACCTGATCCACAAGATGCAACACATCATGTTTGGAAAGGCTTCTAGTGGACCTCACGGAGACTGAGGAAGAAACAGGCCTGTCCACAGAAGAGGCAAACTTGGTGCCCATCTCACCTGTCCGCACTGAGGATAGCGGTGCCGAGAGAGAGACTGGACTATGGGTGTCTGCACCGAAGAAGTCATCGGTGCCGAGGTCATGGTCTGCACCGCCACAGGGATCGGTACTGAAGTAGTTGTCGGTGCTGAAGCTGGAACCGACAAAACTGGAGTCAACAACAAAGGTGTCTGTTCCGAGGAAGATCTCGGAGCCGACGTGGTCAAGGTCTGCTCCGACTGAACGGTTGGTTCCGATACAGTGGTAATAGTCTGAACCGAGGAACCCCTTGGTGCCAATATAGTGAAGGCTGCAGGAGAAGACGGAGCCGAGATCACTAATGGAGCCGAAAGCCTCTGTGCTGAAGGTCTAGGCACCGAAAGCACTGGGGCTGACTGAGTGAGCTCCGGAGCCGAAACTTTAGCCTTTTTTGGTTTTGGTTGGCGGGAGTCCCCAGCCGGGGACGAAGGCAAAGATTTAGCCTTGGTAGGCACATCCAAGATTTTCTTATGGGCTCTAGGAGGGGTTGAGGCCTCCGACCCAGAAATAGCCTCTGAAAAGGGAGATTTAAGAAGTCCATTCAGTAACAGCTTGTTTTTCCTTTCCAAAAAGGTTCTATTCGAAAAGTTCTCACAAATAGTACAGGGCGGGTCAATAGAGAAGTGGGATGCCCCCAAACAATAAACGCACAAAGAGTGTGCATCAGAAGTAGGTAGTTTGTGTCCACAATCAGAACACCGCTTAAACCCCAGACTACCTTTCTTATCTGACATGACAGCAAATTAGTTAATAGAAAAAGGTACAAGCAATGGTACAAAAGAATACCTGAAGGTATGAGAGAAAAGGGAAGGATTACCAACGATGGTAAAGAGAGAATACCTTGTGGTAAGAGGGTAAAGAAAAGAGCAGAAAAACCTGAAGAAAATATGTATGCTACATGCTATAGGGTAAGACCCAATGAAATATAAACTTTTCTGACAGAAAAGTAATATGAAAGGCAATTAAACAACAAATAACTGTACTTAGCTCAAGAGAAATAGCTTGACACGACCGAATGGCAACGTGGCAAACGAAATCTGAGTTAACAGGGAGAGGGGGATTCTGGGTAAGAGTTTAGCTCAAGAGTTTGAAGCTGACGCGAGCTTGGAAAATGGCCGGCTCGGTTCCGAGGTCGGAACCGATACCCATGCGTAAGGAATGAACGAGGATTAACAATATCAGATCATTTGTTCTGTCTTTCAAGAAAACAAAATATAAGAAAAAGAGGTCCTAATTTGAAGATGTAAGCTGGATTGCTCAGGAGATATTGCTTTTTTTTCACAAGGGTGAGGAAGGATAGCAACATTATTTCTAAAGACATTGTTTGCTCAAAAATAACTGAATTCGAAAATGTTAGGGAAAGATATAAAATGATGTTTCTTAGTAGTGGGAATATAATAAGCTGTAGGGTATGGTTAAAATAGACAAGAGAAGCAATCCTTATGCAGCATTAAACTATACTCAGTATGCAAGCTCCGAGCCTTACAAGGAGATTGCCAGTGTGCCTGAATCCTAGGTTTGTTGATCTGATTTTCAAGACTTCTATGGATCTATTCAGAAGAGGCTTTAAAAAATAGTAACTGGATGAGCTGTATGCAGCGAACAGGTAACAGACTCCAAACTGTGGTTCCTTTAGTCTGAAAAAAAGTCAGATTTGTACTTGGTGTGCTACTGTGCAACACTGAAAGTCAGTCTTTTTTGTGTTTTACAAATGATGAGATACAGACATATTGTAACACTCTTGCAATAATTAATTGTTCATATGTTTTGTAAGCCAGAATAATTTCTCCCCCTTAGAAATCTTTAGCGGATGAAGTATAAGTTGTAACTGTTGCAGCTCTGTCTTGCCTGCCATAGAACCTTTAGTTTGTTACCAGTTTGTTGGTCTGTTTCCGAGTATCTGCAGGATGTATTATGTTTAATAAGTGGTCGAACTAAACTTTTTGAAAGCGGTAGCATGACATTTATCTTTCTTAAGGAGGAAGAACATGTGATGTCATAGTAAACATACATAGAAATATCACTGACTTTGCAAGAAAGTAAGTTATTTAGTACCACCATGTCCAGGTCCATATAGGCTTGTGTTTCTTTCAGAACGGAATTATTAATGGCATATTGGTACCAACATTATTTTTCCCTAAGTCTATAATAACACATATATTGATATAAAACTTAAATTGTTCTCTTTCTTTCACTGCGCTTCAAACTTCTATTTGACATGTGTCTTCCACATTTGCACCTGTAGTTCTGCATTAAGAGGATTACAGTATATGAAATTTCAGCAGGGACTCCAGAGACCAATATGGAGGCAAAGAATACATTAAATGACATAGACCCAGTTCAAAATGTTGTAGACCCCACAAGGAATTTAAACTGACTGTTGAGTTTTCATCAGTTCTTCTTGAGTCCTACATCTGAACCAGATGTTCTTTGTGTTTCACTGTTGCAGTCATCACACTTGGGTTATCTGCCTGCAGGTAGCCCTCAGTCGGCCCGAATACCAGAGTCTTAGTATTTCTGCATCGGATGCTGTCACTTCTTCCATGATGTCAGGTCGTCAGGGGTATAAAACAGACAGCCGATGCCATTACATCAGTCTTTCTTGCCGTGGAGGAGCCCGAAGCAGAAGCAGTTTGCAAGTGCCGGTCGGCCACTACCTGAAATTTTCGTTTTCGACTTTATAATCCTAAAGTCTTCTAAAGCTAAATACCTCATTGGGGATCCTATTTTCTTGCTCTAACCGATGTCAGAAAAAGTTAACAATTGTCTTGCCTGTGGAAAGCAAATACCTCACAGAGATTGTCATTCTTACTGCGTCACCTGTTTAGGCCCAGACCACTTCGCCCCTCGCTATCGGTTTTGTGCCTTGTTTAACGCCCGAACCATTCGTCGTTGGGCTATATTTGTTGCTGAATTCTTTTTCTCTCATTCTCTGAATTCCGAAATGGCTTCGATAAGGCATCCAACTACCGATCTTCTGAAAAAATGTAAAGATAAAGACAGAGACAGAACGCATAGGTCCAAAACTGCCGACAATGCTTCTGTTAAGCTAGTCACCAGTCCGCCGGTACTCAGTGAGTTGCCTTTGCAGCCCCTGATGCCCGCTTCTATGTATTTGCAGGCCTCTGCTGAGACCCATTCGGAGTCTGGTATGCCGCGAGATGCTTCTTCGACTATGGAACCTGCGGATGTCTCCACCTTGGATGGGTCTGGAGCCGCTGTGTAGGCACTGGCTTCTGAGGGTGTATTCCATCCTACAGATGTTTGAATCAAACCGAAGCCTTCTTTTTTAGCCAAAACTACCAAGTTTCTTAGGCCCAGAGAAGGCACTACGCCTAGAAAACTGACAACCAAAGCGTATGCTCAAGCTCCCATGTCACAAAAACAAATGCTTAGAATGGCTGAAGACCTTATTACCCTAATTAGGGAAAGTCCGCCTTCCCCCTGCTAAAAGACAAAGAATTGAGTTTCCTTCTGACTCTACAGACCAGGAGTCCGATAACTCTGACCCTTCTGATTATCAGGACATGCCCTTATTAGCCTATGAGGATTCAGATGCAGAGGAATCCATTCCCTCTGCCTCCCCTCCAGAGGATTTTTCTTTTGGTGAAACCTTGCATCCTTTAGGAGAGTATTTCCACTGGGAATGCCAAGACTACCCTCAGTCCAAAAAGAGACTCAAAGAATTTTTAGAGTCGCCTCAGCACAGGCCTCTAGCTATACCCCCTGTCCTGGATGTTGTAGATGATGTTTTTATGGACTCCAGTCTTACTCCAGATACTTTACCTCCTGGCCTCTAGGAAACCTGACAGGTACTACAGAGTACCTGATTCTCACAAGTTTCAAGAATCCTACTGCTGATCCAGAGACCATTTCCCAGGGACCTAAAGGTATTAAGGCTACTACAGCCAAAAATCCTACCCCTTCGGACAGGGATTCCAGAGCTTTAGACAGATGGGGTAAGAAGGTATATACCTCTGCAACTCTTGCCATCAGGACATTGAATTGCCAGTTTCACATGTTGAAGTACCAGCAGCATATTATGGAACTAACTAAACAAAAAATGGTATTATTTCCACATTGTGCAGAAAATAAAGATTTACAAGACCTTATGCATTCTGTAAACCAAGTTAGTAAGCATACTTTGCAGTGGCTTTGATGCCCTGAAGCATCCTGCAGGACTGCATTCACTGGTTCTGTACTGAGAAGGCATGCTTGGCTGAAGGAACAAACCTTGCCAGATCATGTCAAATCCAAATTACTAGACGCTGCTTTAAATAAGGACTGTTTGTTTGGCACCAAAGCAGAAGTTGTTCTTAAAAAGATGGAAGAAAAAGCAAAATCTATGCAAACTGTTAAAGAATTCTTACAAGTACAACCACCTAGATTCAGTAAGCATTGCCTGCAAAAAACTGGTCCTTTCCAGCCCCTTCCAGGCCTGTCCAGACAAGATCCAGGGGAAACAGGCCACCCAGACTACAGTCTCCGGGTATGTAGAGATCTAAACAATGGAGTGCCCCCACCCCAAAAACAGGGAGTGATAAGCCGCCCCCCTATGGAAATAATTCACAATGACTTCTCAATTCTCCTTCCCAGCCCTACCCAAGTGCTTGTGCCCCTAGGAGGAAAATTTGCCCTTCTTGCAAAAAAACTGGATGTCCATTACTCAGGACCGCTAGATCCTCAGCATTGTATCCCACAGGTACAGATTCTACTTCCATTCACTGCCAACCCCAAGTGGGTTTCCAGACCTCCCTGCAAACTAGTGGGCAGAGGCTCAAAACTAAGTACTTTCCCTGCTCAGTATCAGAGCTATTCAACCTGTTCCAGTAGAACAGGGTTTCTACTCCAAACTTTTCCTGGTGCCCAGAAAAGAGGGCTCTTGGCGCCAATCCTGGATCTTTCAATTCTCAACACCTTTCTGGTGGTCCCAAAATTCAAGATGCTTATCCTGCAACAGCTTCTCCCCATGCTAGCCAAGGATGCCTGGTTAGTCACTCTAGACTTAAAAGAAGCTTATCTGCACACCCCCATAAGGGAGTCATGCAGGAAATATTTACATTTCAGGGCAGGCTCTATGCACTATCAGGTCTCTGCACTTCCCTTTGTCGTATCTACGGTGCCCAGAGTATTCACAAAGTGCCTGGCTCCAGCCACTGCATACTGCAGGCAGAGAAATATCCAAATTTTTCCATTCTTGGACGACTGCCTGATTCAGGCGGACAGTCAGGAATTGCTACTTCAGCACCTGACATTTGTAAAAAGCCTTCTCACTTCATTGGGGTACACCATCAACGAAAAGAAATCACACCTGGTACCCAGTCAAAAGATTGTATTCCTGGGAGCAAGCTTGGACATAACTTCCCAGATGGCATTTCTCACTTCAGAAAAAAAAGTGTATCTGACAAGCTACTTCAAACAAATGGCCACCAGAACCCAGCTATCTGCAAGAAAAATACTGCAAGCCCTAAGGTTCATGGCCTCATGTATTCTGCTAATTCCATATGCAAGACTGCATATGAGGAAACTTCAATGGTACTTAAAATGTCTTTGCTGCCAACATTCTAAGGACCTGGAAACAGTCATTCCTATCATACCTTGTCTAAGGGCAGAGTTCCTTTGTCGGGCAGAAGCATGCAGCCACAACAAGGGACTGCATTTCACTCAACCCCTCGCCACCCAAACCTTGACAACAGACGCATCAGGGGCTCACATGGCAGGCAAATGCATTCAGGGCCACTGGAGCCCAGGCCAGATTCTCCTGCACATCAATCAAAAAGAGATGCTAGCTGTACAGAATACTCTGACAGCTTTCAGATACCTAATCCTTCCAGGAAAACTGTTGATAAAAACAGACAACACCCCAGTTATGTGGCACATAAACAAGCAGGGGGGAACCCATTCTTACCCACGCTGCAGGTTAGCCATGGCCCTGTGGAACACAGCCTTGAGCAGCCAAGTGCATGTACAAGCTCAATTCCTGCCAGGAAAACAAAATTCACTGGCAGACGACTTAAGCAGAAATCTCCTAGACCCACATGAGTGGAAATTAGAGCACAATACCTTCAACCTTCTGATCCAGAGGTGGGGGACACCAGAGGTGGACCTCTATGCCTCCCCTGAGAACCACCAGTTACACAAATACTGCACCAGGAACCCCTCACGGCAGGGCATGGAAGGTGGATGCCCTATCCTTTCAATGGGAAAACCTCTCAATCTATGCCTTTCCCCCTCTGCCCCTTCTCTCAAGAGTACTACTCAAGATAAAACAGGACAATCCAAGGGCAATTCTTATTGCCCCAGACTGGCCACGCCATCACTGGTACCCACTCCTATGCAGCCTGACAATGGTGCCACCCTGGCACCTACACCAGACTCCTACCCTGCTGTTTCAGCAGGAGGGACAGATTTTGCATCCACAGTTGGAAGCCCTAAACCTTGCAGCCTAGCTTATCCCTTGAATACCCCACTAGCAACCCTCAGCAAGCAGGTGCTGGACGTCATTCCTGAAGCCAGAAGGCCTAGTACTAGGAAATCCTATGCTGAAAAGTGGAAAAGATATTGTTGTTGGAATCAATCTAAATGAAAGGACACAGCAATGCCCTCCTTACCTCTAATCCTGGACTACCTAGCAGAACTACTAGGCCTATCCTTCTCCTCCATTAAGATTCATGCCTCTGCCATCTCGGCTCATTATAATACTGAGCCACCTCTTTTTTTCTCACCCTTTCATCAAACAGTTCCTGAGAAGGACTAACAACTTAGGGCCCCTAAGGAGATCACCCACTCCTGCCTGGGACCTTAACTTTGTATTGGAAAAGCTCACACTTCCACCTTTTGAACCTGCTGCGTCAGCAGAGTTAAAATTCCTCTCTTGGAAAACAGCCTTGCTTTTAGCCATAACTTCAGCTAGAAGAGTGTCTGAGTTACAAACACTAATGGCTGTGGAACCTTTCATTATTTTCCATGCTGACAGGGCTTCCCTCAGGACTAACCCGTCTTTTATGCCTAAGGTGGTGTCCAGTGTGGCTCTAAACCAATCCATCCATTTACCATCCTTCTTCCCTAATCCTCAGAATAAAGGGGAAAGGATCATGGACTCCTTGGACATGCACAGACAGCTCAAATTCTACCTTGACAGGACTAAACCTTTCAGAAAATCTGACCAGCTGCTAGTCAGCTTTGCTACAGGGGCAGAGGGTAAGGCCATTTAAAAGCAAACCATTTCAAAATGTATAGCACACTGCATCCATTTCTGCTGCAAGCACCATGGAAAACCAACCCCTCAGGGGGTCAGAACACATTCCAATAGGGCTACTTCTACCTCTACAGCATTTCTCAGGGGAGTCCCTACCAGGGACATTCTAGAAGCTGCAACCTGGAGTTCTGTACACACCTTCACCAAGCATTACCATTTACCTATCTTTTCCAAATCCAGGGCTGGATTTGCTACAGCAGTCTTGCAAGGCCTACTAGCCAGCCCTAACACTCCACCCTTCCTCATTTTTGGGAATCAACCAATCAAGTGTGATGTCTGCAACAGTGAAACACGAAGAACATAGTACAGATGTCCTTCATGGATGCATCTGCAGTCATAACAACTGGGTTGTCCTGTCGTCAGGCAGCCCTTCAGTCGGCCGGATTCAAAGTCCGGGTCCAGCTTGCTGATGTCGCACTTCACCCGGCGTCATCTCTGCTGGTCTTGGGTATAAAGGCATCAGCCGACGCCATTTTCTTCAGTCTTTCTTGCGCGTGGCGCCGAAGCAGAAGCTGTTCGCAAGTGCGGTCGGTCGGATCCAGAGATTACTACTACCGAATACTACTCAAGACTTCTAAAGCTAAGTACCCGTTGGGGACTCTTTCTTGCCTCAGCCGATGTCAGAAAAAGTCAATAACTGTTTAACTTGTGGGGAACAAATACCTCATAAAGATTTCCACTCTTACTGTTTGCCTTGTTTAGGCCCAGACCACGACGTAGCAGCCTGTTCGCCTGTGCTTCATTCAACCGGCGAGCGCTTAGGCGTCGGTCGGAGTTGCTGAACAGTTTTCGGTTCTGATTTTGCGTACATCATGCCGCCGGATCCTCCGACTTCCCAAATTGTTAAAAAGCAAAGAAAAGACCGACACTTTCGCGGTCCCGCGGTTTCGGCGAAACCATGGTTAAGCAAACCATGAGTGTCTCGGTTTCGGCGAAACCGAAAACTGATCAAAAGCACAGCTGAATCTATGACTACTTCTGAGGTTCCTGCTACATTACTTGAATCGACCTCAGATAATTTACCTACTACAGTGGTTCCTAGTGACTTACCAGACACCATCCCTTTGGATGTCTCTACCCCAGCACGTGGTGCTGCTAGGCCTCCTGCAGCCATGTCAATTAAGGCCTTTGCCAGGGCTAAAGCAGCCAAGTCTACTAAATCAGTGCCTGTTAAGCCCCCCTCAACTAGGCCCACTTCTAGTGCACAAATGCTTACTCTGGCAGAAGATTTAATAACCTTAATTAGGGGATCTCAATCTCACCCAGACAGGGCCTCGCAGCCCCAGAGAAGAGACCTAGAGCAGAGCCCCCAGAGCCTGGGTCCTCTGATGATTCTGCGGATGACTCAGATATTACAGACCAGCCAGAGGCTCCTTTCTCCAATTATGAAGACTCAGATGCTGAAGAATCCATCCCAGCTGCTTCCCCACCAGAAGAATTCTCCTTTGGGGAAACCTTGCATGCCATCGAGAACAATTCCAATGGCAGCAACAGGATTACTCAGATTCCAGAAAAGACTTAGGACTTTTCTGCACCTTCCACAACATAGGCCCTTAGCTATACCTCCTGTCCTATCTGTTGTGGACGATGCTTTTAATGATGTCTGCACTGCACCAGATTCTTTACCTCCAGCCCCTGCCAAACCAGATAGATTTTACAGGGTACCAGACACCCATCATCACCTATACAAGGCCCCACTTGCAGACCCCGAAACTATATCCCAGGGGCCTAAGGCAGTAGCCTCGACCACAGCAAAAAATCCTATTCCTTCTGAAAGGGAAGCCAGGTCTTTAGACAGATGGGGCAAAAAGGTTTACACCTCAGCTACTCTCTCAGCCAGAGCTTTAAACTGTCAGTTTCACATGATACAATACCAAGAGTTTATGCTTGATCAGTTAACTAAAAAGCTATCCTCTGATGACTCTATAGATAAGAAATATGTATTAGAGATGGTAAATAACATACAACAGGTTAGTAACCATTCACTGAAATGTGGCTATGATGCACTGGAGGCTTCATTTAGATCAGCCATGACTGGCACAGTGATAAGAAGACATGCATGGCTGAAGGAACAGGTCTTACCGGATCATGTTAAAGCTAAGTTATTAGATGCTCCTATGGATAAGGCCAGTTTGTTTGATGCGCCTGCCCAACAGGTAATGAAGAAAATGGAAGAAAAGGCAAAATCTGTCCAAACAGTAAAAGATTTCTTGCAGGTTCAGCCCCAAGGTTTAGCAGGAACTGGCCTGCCAAAAACTGGTCCTTTCCTGACTCCACAAGATCCCAAAGGGGCAGGAATAGGCGTTCCAGAGGCAGAAATCAATCCAGAGGGGTGCCTACAGAGGACGACAGTGGCAAGGTAATAACAGAGGCACAGACACAGCCACTACCACTACAACAGCACAACAACAGTGACTTGATTCTAACTCCGCCTACCAGGGAACAAATAGCAGCACCATTAGGCGGAAAATTAACCTTATTTTCAAAGAACTGGCACTATATCACAAAAGACAAGTTGATTTTGCAAACCATAGACCAAGGTTACCGGTTCCACTTCCACACTTTACCAGTCAAAAGAGGAATGCCAAACCTGCCTCCAAATCAAAAAACAGAAGCTCTACAACAGATAATGCAATTAACAAAGATGAAAGCTGTGGAAAGAGTTCCAAGAACAGAACAAGGCAAATGATTTTACTCCAGACTATTCCTAGTTCCAAGAAAGGAAAAAAGTTGGAGACCTATTCTCGACCTGTCCACCTTAAATACATACATCATTGTCCCAAAATTCAAAATGCTGACTCTACAGCAACTTCTTCCCATGCTGGGCAAGGAGTGTTGGCTGGTAACTCTAGATCTCAAGGAGGCATACCTGCACGTCCCCATCCGACCAATTTGCAGAAGATACCTCAGATTTCTTGCAGGATCAGAGCACTATCAATTCTCAGCATTGCCCTTTGGCTTATCTACTGCCCAGAGTATTCACAAAATGCCTGGCATCAGTGATCGCCCACTGCAGATTACAGGGAATTCAAATTTATCCATACCTGGGCGACTGTCTGCTACAAGGGGACAATCCAAGCAAGCTGACAACAGATTTACAAAGGGTCATTTACTTGCTACAAGCTCTGGGATACACAGTCAATTTACAAAAGTCAAGGCTGATACCATCCCAAACAAGGACATTCTTGGGCGAATTGGACACAGTAAAACAAATGGCATTCCTAACTACAGAAAAACAAAAAGAACTCCCTCTTTACTTCTTGGCATTAACAAGACGGAACAAGCTAACAGCAAGAAAAATTCTGCAGGCCCTGGGCTTCATGGCATCATGCATAATCTTAGTTCCACATGCCAGGCTACATATGAGAAAACTACAGTGGTACCTAAAGAATTTATGGTCCCAACACAGGCACAGCCTAGAAGCAGAAATTCCACTAATACCATGCCTAAAACAGGAGTTCCTATGGTGGGCTCAAGCATGCCAGTCAAACCCAGGCCTACCCTTTCACAACTATCAAGCAAGCCAAACCATCACAACAGACGCCTCAGACCTAGGATGGGGGGCTCACATGCTGGGCAAATGCGCAAGGATTATGGGCCTTGGGACCAGCTTCACCTGCACATCAACCTAAAAGAAATGCTGGCAGTAAAACTGGCAATCCAAAACTTCAGACCATTCCTCAAAGAAGGCCAATTGATGATAAGGACAGACAACACCACTGTCATGTGGTACATCAACAAACAGGGAGGCACTCATTCATACCCCTGTGCAGAATGACCTTGGACCTTTGGAACCTGGCACTCAGCTACAACATCCAGTTACAGGCAATATTCGTACCAGGAAAGGAGAATACTCTAGCAGACATGTTAAGCAGAACCACCTCGGATGCTCACGAATGGATGCTACACCCGACATCTTCAAGACCATCTCAAAGAAATGGGGAATGCCACAGATAGATCTATTATCCCTCTCAATCACCAGCTCAAAATTCTGCACAAGGACATTCCACCCACTTGCATGGAAAGTGGACTCTCTCCTTCAGCTGGAAAGGTCTGACAGCATATGCATTCCCACCTCTTCCCTTGCTACACAAGGTATTACTAAAATCAAGGAGGGCGTCCAACGATAATCCTGATAGCTCCAAACTGGCCAAGACAACACTGGTACCCATTGCTAAGGAGCATGTCTCGGGACAAGATGTGGTCAATACCCTGAGGCCTTTGATGTTAACTCAGAACAACTACAACATCATGCATCCAAACCTAAAACATTGCAACTGACTGCATGGAACATTACATAGCAACAACTAATCCAGAACTTTCCCAAAGGGTGAAAGACATTATCCTTGAAGCCGCAGACCTTCAACAAGAAGGAACTATGCAGGAAAATGGAAAAGATTTGTCATTTGGAGTGCTGAAAGAGGAAAGGATGTGTCAAATATAGATATGGCTAACATTCTGGAGTATTTGGCAGAACTTCTGCATACAGGCCTGTCCTACTCCTCCATCAAGATACATGCATCAGCTATTTCAGCAGAATACAGCTTTGATCCACCTGTCTTTTCTCATCCTTTACTCAGGCAGTTCCTCAGAGGGATTAAGAATGTAAAACCCCTAGGAAACCACCATTGCCAGCTTGGGATTTGAAGTTTGTGGTAGAAAAGCTGACACTGGCACCTTTTGAGCCAGCAGCAACAGCAGAGCTACAGCATCTATCGTGGAAAACTGCTTTCCTACTGGCAATAACCTCAGCAAGGAGGGTGTCTGAACTTCAGGCCCTAATGGCAGTACAGCCCTTCCTAATCTTCCACCAAGATAGAGTGTCCATGAGGACTAATCCTACATTTATGCCTAAGGTGGTATCCAGAGTGTCTTTAAACCAGGCAATACACCTACCTACCTTCTTCCCCAACCCTCAAAACAGAGGGGGACAGAATGCAGCATACCTTGGATGTACATAGACAGTCACGCTACTACCTGGACAGGACAAATGGTAACAGTATAACTGACCAGCTTTTGTAGCCTATGCAACAGGAAGAGAAGGAAAAGCTATTTCCAAACAGACAATCTCCAAATGGATAGGAAATTGCATACGATTCTGTTACTCCTTCCATGGAAAACCAATTCCACAGAACATAAGGCCTCATTCTACAAGGGCAACAGCCACTACCACAGCCTTCTTACGAGGAGTGGCAACCAAGGACATTATTGAGGCGGCTACTTGGACCTCCGTGCATACATTTGCCAAGCATTATAATTTACCTTTGTACTCCAGATCCCGAGCAGGGTTTGCCACTGCTGTACTGCAAGGGATCCTAACCACACCATAATTTTTTTTTTTCTTTTTTCCTCCCCCCTTAGTTGGCTATGGTATTCTACCCAGTTGTTATGACTGCAGATGCATCCATGAAGGACATAGTACAGTTTTGTACCTACCATAAATGTAGATGTCCGAACTGGATAGCATCTGCAGTCAGGATTACCCTCCTCCTTTCCCTCTGTTGTACCCCTAGGGTATTTACCCTCCTAATAGCTAGCTGGTGGGGGGAGTCTCTTATGGTGTATTTGTTTGTATATATGTACATACATGCTTATTTTCTGAGTTTGCCTTCTATCCTTTTGCAAACATTGGCATTTATCCAAAATGTAGCCTTCCAGGGAGGGCAACTGGCATCTGGGGCAAGAAACACTGAAGAAAATGGCGTCGGCTGATGCCTTTATACCCGAAGACCAGCAGAGATGACGTCGGGTGAAGTGCGACATCAGCCGAAGCCGGACCCGGACTTTGGAATCCGGCCGACTGAAGGGCTGCCTGACGACAGGACAACCCAGTTGTTATGACTGCAGATGCTATCCAGTTCGGACATCTACATTTATGGTAGGTACAAAACTGTACTTTGTGTACACTTACCATAAATGTAAATGTTAGAGTGTATTCACTGTTGCAGTCCTGGCTTCTCTCCCTCAAGCCCCCTGGTATTCTCTGTCTGTTTACCTCTCCTCTCTATGGTTATTCCTAAGGGCATTGGTATTCACTTTTTACTGGTGGTGTTCCCCACCATATACTAGCTCCCTGTTTGGGGGCTTCTGACATTTGGGGCAAGAAAAACTTATGTAATTGCGTCGGCTGCCTGTTTTATACCCCCTGACAACCTGATGTCATGGAAGAAGTGACAGCATCCGATGCAGAAATACTAAGACACTGGTATTCGGACCAACTGAGGGCTACCTGCAGGCAGATAACCCAAGTGTGATGACTGCAACAGTGAATACACTTGAACATCTACATTTATGGTAAGTGTACACAACTGTACTTTTATCATCCAGGTGAAGACCCAGGGGGATCTATGCATAAATTCTTTAGCCGTCTGTTAATAACTTCTAGGAAGACAACATCAAAGGCCTTTAAGAGGTCAAAGAATCTGTCAAACAGGATACAAAGGCAATGGTGTCCCCATATTCATAAAGGATATGCACACCTCCAGACTAGTAGCCCAGCATAATGCATCTGAGATACTTCAGATACAACTAACATTGGGTAAGACGATGATTCAGGTCGTAACCTGCTGTAGGTCCACAACTATGTCCCAAGACTCTCACTCCACATTCCTAAGCAACCTGGAAACTATTAGGGTCCAACTCTACACTCTCTTACTAGGTGACTTCAACTACCCCTCCATCAACTGGGAGAACTACTCATGTACCAATACACTGGCCCAAAACTTCCTGGAATTCATCAATTCTAGTGCCCTGGACCAGCTCATTCTTACCCCCTCTAGAGGAAGCAACATCCTTGACCTGGTTATTACTAACATGGGGAACCGTTGCTCGACACCAATAGTCAATTCCTCCCTGGTTAGAGTCAACTACAAACTAATCACCATGGAATCCACATCTTACCCACACCCCCTGCAAAGGTTACCACCATGAAAAACTTCTCCAAAGTTGACTTTGGGCTCCTAAAAACAGAGGTGGCTAACTTCACGGTACACATGTCAGTGGAAAATAGATGCATAACTGCTGAATCATACACCAGTGCACTGTACGAACACGTACATAAATGCATGGAACTAGCCATACCCAACAGAAACAGGACGCTCTCCCCCCAAAAAAAAGGAAGCCAGTCTGGTAGGCCCTGCCATTAATAAACTCTTCAACAGACAGAAGAAACTCTTGTAGAAAAAGGTGAAGTCCCAAGACTGGAAAAACTCCCTTATTAGCCTCAACAAAAAGTTGAGATACCTCATAAAAACCGCTAAAGCCAGCTATGAAGGCAGAATTGTGGCAGATGCTAAAACCAACCACAAAGCCTTATATAATTATATCCGAAATCTCCATGGCAATACCCAGGTTTGCTCTGAGTTACTGCACAGTGGTACCTCCTATACTGAACCAACAGAAATTGCCAACATGCTGGCCGATGGATTAATTGCCAACTTTACCTCTCTCTCCACCCTAAAAGACCAAGCACAATACCAGAGGAATGCCAGGCTCCCAGCATTACTGCAGCACAGGTTAAAGCTGCATTGTACAAGGCCAAGACTACAGCTTTCATGGGACCCGACAATATCTCTGGATGTGTTCTACATGAACTACAAAGTGAACTGGCACCACATCTGTGTGCCCTGTTCAGTCACAGCCTCAACTCAGGCTTTGTCCTTTCCGAATGGCTGACTTGCTACAGTCATCCTTCTCCATAAAGGTGGAGCGACTACAGACCCTGGGAATTATTGCCCCATTAGCCTGATTGAGTCTGATATGTAAGGCTATGGAGCGCATCATCATGGACGTAATTAACAAGGATATAGGGAATCTCCAAACTCTAGATCCCACACAATTTGGTTTTGGGAAAGGTAGATCATGCCTGTTAAACCTGGTTGGCTTTTTTGAGTCAGTCACCAGAGCTGTAAATCAGGGGAAGACAGTTCATACAGCCTACCTCGATCTGGCCAAGGCCTTTGATACCATTCTCCACTCAGGAATTATTCATACATTCACCGAACTAGGCATCAACCCCTGTATCACTAGGTGAGTTGCAAACTGGCTCACAGATAGAACCCACAGTGTGAAAGTAGCAGACACCAAGTCAGACTGCCGATCAGTCACGAGTGGAGTCCCACAGGGATCGGTCCTGGGTCCTCTACTGTTTGGCATCTACTTCTCAGAAGTCCAGGCCAACACAGAGGGACTCTGACTGGCCAAGTTTGCAGACGATTGCAAGTTGGGAGCCATTATTAACTCCCCAAGTGATGTAGAGATCCTACAGAAAGGCCTAACTGAGACCAGAGACCAGTGACTGGTGTCAAAACCATGGCCATAAGCTTAATGCCAAAAAAAAGCGTCGTCATCCCCTTTGGGAAAAACTCAGGTCCCACTAATTACCACATTGATGGGAGTCCACTGAATGCTGAAGGCATTATAAGAGATCTGGGAACACAGGTTGACAACAGCCTCTCCTTCAACCACCACATTGCCACTGTGGTCAGAAAGTCCTTCTGTGTGGCACACCTCATTACCAAGGGTTTTTCATAGAGGAAGAAAGAGGTCATCTTCTCTTTCTACTCTTCCCTCATTAGGCCAGTCATCGAGTATAATGCCCCATTTGGCATATACCTTACTAGACACATGCAATAGCTGGAAAGGCCACAAACATACCTCAAGAAGAGGATCCTAGGCCTTAAATACATGTCGTACACAGACATACTCAAACAATTCCAGCTATTCTCCGTCTCATATCGTCTACTAAGAGGTGATCTCTGTTTGACTTACAAAGCCATGTCTGACCATCTCTGTTAGAAATGCTACATCTAAAGAAATCCCAATCCCTCCACACCACACGCTCCTGAGACCTCATCCTCATTACCACAATCAACAGAACATGCTGGAGGGATAGGTTCATAACCCAGAGACTGCCCATGCTCTGGAATAGACTTCTCATACATGTCAAGCAAAGCACCTCACTGGCCGTCTTCAAGAGAAATCTTGATGAGTGGATGGGAAATAGAAAGTTCACCCTGGGGATCACTCCAGTGGCTCTACTTGATAGAGGCACTAGGAACTAACGTCTGAAGCACGATGCCAGGGCATTTCTGTGGGATAGGCTTGTAAAGGCTCCAGGGCCATTAGCCTAGTACACACCTATGAACCTATACCATCCTCACTGGTTTTATTTACATTTAATTAAATTGATAAGATGAGACTTCTGACTTTACAAGCTTATGCTGACCAAGATACCTGGTCAAAGTGGGTAAGAAAGAAAGAATTACAGTTCTAAAAACTTTTACCATAGTTATTGATAATGGGCCTGTAAGTCCTCAGTAGCTGTTTGTCATCACCTTTGTGTATTGGGAAATTTCTAGTACATTTTTACTTCCAAGCTGCAGGGATGTGGGATGTCTTTAGAGTTCTTTGAAACTGTGACTCAGTTGGTACCAAAACAACAGCTAGTATTTTTGAGAGGTCCCTGGGAATCAAATCTAGTTCTATACAGGCTTTGTTTTTAATCATGATAGAAGAGGCAAAGACGTTCTCAGTTGTACTTTCCAGGTAGTAACTTGGATACTATTGTAATATGAACTTTGTTGATGTCACAGCTAAGTTCTGCAAGAAGCAAAATAATTACTGAAGATTTTAAAGATTGTGTGCAAACACATTTCCAAAGCTTAGAAAAAATAACTTAACCATTTTGATATCACATCTCTGTGCTTGCAGTCAAAACTTTGTGCCAAAGGAAGATCTTTTTAATTGTATTACACGTGAAGTTTAACTTTTGAAAGTGCCACAGTTAGGAGACAGGAAAATGTAGAATTGTACGAAGCTGGTGATATCCAGAGAGAAAATCCCAGCTGTTATCCACTGCAGATGTTATTCTTACAGATCAGCTGATATGGCCAATGCATTCATGTTTTGTCATTTTATTTGATTGTGTTATGGAGAATGTTGCATTCTTCTTCTTCTTCTTTCGGCTTTTTCCCGGTTAGGGGTCGCCACAGCGGATCACCTTGTCTGCACATTGAATGGCAGTGGAGTTTTACGGTGTCGAGTTGCCAGCCGGCCCAACCTTCCACAGAAGGCACACTCACACGCACACCTAGGGCCAATTTAGAGTGTCCAATCCACCTGCAGCATGTCTTTGGGATGTGGAAAGGAGCACCGGAGGAAACCCACGACCACAGGAGGACATGCAGACTCCGCACAGAAGGCACCCCAGCCGAGGATCGAACCGGAGAACCTCTTGCTGTGAGGCAGCAATGCTAACCACTGCACCACCGTGGCCGCCCATGGAGAATGTTGCATTCACTAGCTGAAATTTGTCCATATGAATTTCCAGCTGTTGGCAGTGTTTTTCAACAGAAGGCTGTGGTTCCTTGACCAACGCAGTAACACAAAATTGCACCAAGGAGTGGGTACCTGGTGTGTATGTTTCAGAAATGTGCCCATATTGGACATTTGTGCTACAGTTATGTGGTTATTGGTGCCTGACATTTAAAAGTACTCTAAACTGGGTGTCTACTCCAGGGGTAGAGAATTCTTTGGGAGGATTGTTCTTCAGGACATCAGTGTTTCTCCTGCCTTTTGACCACCCCTTTTTAAAATTAGTTCTTGACTGCTGCCTGCGATTCTGTTCAAATGTTGTACCTAGTGCAGACATTAAAGTAGCGAATAACAGAAGTGTGATTTTTGAGCTCTTATTTCCTCTCTCTACTCTCACATTCTGGGGAATTCTGTGGCTCGTGTAATGGCAGCATGGCTTCTTTTAAGTAATCTATGACCTTGTCAGATGTATTTTCTTGCAAGTGACCCCCCCCCCTCACTTTTTATGCGGGTTCAGGAACTGGAGTTCTGTGGACTTGCATTATTTATTTATTCATTTTGTTGACTGGGATAGTTTAACTAGGCTTAATACCTTTTCAGTGGAGGCCCAAGGAGCAGATCCGCAATGCATGTAGTCGATAAGTGAAACAGATTTCTAATGCATCACATTGAAGAAATTAGTTTACATTTGATAACATAAGGCAGAACACACTCAATAATAGCTGGATGTACATGGTAACATAGTCCTTATTTTGATTAATCTTTTACACATCTGCCAAACAAGCATCAGAACTACTAGATTAAAAGACCTAAATTTTGCTTGCAACATAAACAGGACATGTTGGAGAGACAGATACAGTTGATATAAAAAGTGTACACACCCCTGTTAAAATGCAAGGTTTTTGTGATATAAAAAAAGGAAACCATAATAAATAATTTCAAAACATTTCCCACCTTTAATGTGTCCTATATCCTGTACAATTCAATTGAAAAACAAACAAATCTGTTTGGAGAAAAATATAAAAAATAAAAAAAGTACAATACGCTGGTTGTAGAAATGTGCACACCCTTAAACTAATACTTTGTTGTTTGTGCTCACCCGTAAACTAATACTTTGAATGTTTTTAATTACAACATTCACTCTTCTTGGGTAGGAGTATATCAGCATGGCACATCTTGCCTTGGCTACATTTGCCCACTCTTCCTTGCAAAAGTGCTCTAAATCTGTCAGAGTGCGAGGGCATCTCTTGTGAAAACCATCTTCAGGTCACCGCACAGATTTTCTATTGGATTTAGGTCTGGGCTCTGGCTGGGCCATTCCAAAACTTTAATTTTCTTCTGGTGAAGCCATTCTTTTGTTGATTTGGATGTATGCTTGGGGTCATTGTCGTGTCGAAAGGTGAAATTCCTATTCATCTTCAGCTTTGTAGCAGAGCCCTGAAGGTTTTGGGCCAAAAGTGACTAGTATTTGGAACTGTTGATAATTCTCTCCACCTTGACTAAAGCCCAGTTCCAGCTGAAGAAAAGCAACCCCAAAGCATGATACTGCCACCACCATGCTTCACCGTGGGGATGATGTTCTTTTGGTGATGTGAAGTGGTGTTTTTGCACCAAACGTACCTTTTGGAATTGTGGCCAAAAAGTTCAACCTTGGTCTCATCAGACCATAACACATTTTCCCACATGCCTTTGGGAGATTTGATGTATTGTTTTGCAAATTGTAGCTGGGCCTGGATGTTTTTCTGTGTAAGAAAAGGCTTCCTTCGTGCAACCCTACCCCATAGTCCAGACATATTGCAAATACGGGAGATTGTTGTCACATGTGGTATACAACCAGTACTTGCCAGAAATTCTTGCAGCTCCTTCAGTGTTGCTATGGGTCTCTTGGCAGCCTCCCTGACCAGTTTTTGTCTTTTCTTTTCAGCAGTTTTGGAGGGACATCCAGTTCTTTGCAGTGTCATTGTTGTCCCATATTTTCCCCACTTTTTGATGACTTTCTTCACTGTGTTCTATGTATATCCAGTGCTGTGGAAATTTTTTGCACCCTTCTCCTGACTGATACCTTTCAACAATGAGATACCTTTGATGCTTTGTAAGCTGTCTGTGAACCATGGCTTTTGCTGTAGCAGGCAACTGAGTAAATGTCAGAAAAGTCCTATCAGGACAGCTGAACATTATTTGGGGTTAATCAGAGTCTCTTTAATTTATGGCAGATGTGTACCCAAAAAGACTAAATACTGTAATTAAATGAAAAGGTGCTTCAACAAAGTTTTAGCTTAAGGGTGTGCACACACAAAAAGTATTAGTTTAAGGGTGTGCACACTTATGCAACCAGAGTATTGTACATTTTTGATTTTTTATATTTTTCCCTAGCAGATTTATTTGTTTTTCAGTTGAATTGTGCAGGTTATAGGTCACATTAAAGGTGGGAAAAGTTTTTAAATGACTTACTGTGGTCTCATTTTTTATATCACAAAATCCTGGCATTTTAACAGGGGTGTGTACACTTTTTATATCCACTGTATGGTTCTCTGAGAATTATCATTCTCTGGAACAGGCTCCCTATCCCTATTTGAACTTGAACCAATAGATGGGTAGTCTGAAATTCACTCCTGGTCTTTCTCCTGTGTCTCAGATGGACAGATGCAGTCAGTCAATCACCCCTATAAATCAAATATCTGTGGGTGATATTTGAGTTGCATGACTAGGCTTTTAAGGGCTCTATTGGTTGTTAGCCTAGAATACAGCTATGAACATATGAACCTTAACTTACAGCATATTGAGACTTGACCGTTAAAACATAGTATTGAAGTAATTTCAGTACAATAGAGAATAACAATTTATTTGAAGGGAAGTAGATGGATAGCCATACAGTTATGCTGCTGCACTTACATGCACAGGTGCGTATTTGGTTTTGTTTGAGGGCTACTTTAAAGCTGAATATTTTCACAGTTGGTCTTGCGTCTTTGTTCCATGTCACTGCACGGTAATATATGAATAATGCTACCTTGAAAACAGCCTGTTCTTAATGATGACAGTGGTGTCATCTTGCTTTACCGTTACTTACACTTGTAGCTACTGGGTTGTTGTCCGTCTTCTTGAGAAATTAGATTTTTTGTCTGGAGAATTTGCATGTGAATTCTGACTTATTTAGTAGAATAATTCTTGGGAACCAAGGCAGAAAACTATCAGGTAGGTTTTCAGTTCAGTGGCAGCTTCAGTCTGAGATGCACACTTGTTCACAAGGGTTAGAGAAGTAAGAATGGCTTATAAAACGGCTCTGACAATGGTGTGCCTTCCTGGTAATGTTTACAGTAATGTGTTGTGTGCACATTAAAACCTCTGTTCATAATAGCTGGCTTTGCCCTTTTAATACACATCAGCAGTGCACAAGTCCCAGCTTCTGTCTCATTTTAAGGTTATGCTATCTTGTTCCTCTTAAAAATTAGATACATTTGTTACATTGTGATAAGTACTGGTGTCTCACAATAAAGATTTTACCCTGCAAGTTCTAAAAATATATTTCATGGTGAAACTGTAGAAGCAGTATTAGAAAAGTCCCGTAAGCATTCTAAAGTTCTGTGGTGGTTTCAGTCTGAGATGTAGTGTTCACAACGGTAACTGTTTAGAAGATTGTGTCACACAATTCTCAGAGTAATTTACTGTAATGTAGACCTTTGGGAGGAGTGTTCAAAAGGCATGCTGCCTTGATTTTTTTTCTCCTAACTTTTGAGCTCCTTCCAGCAGTTGTATTCTTTATGTATATTAGAAATGCAGAAATCCCCAGCTCATCTCTCATATGATGTTTTGTTCAGTGTGTGTATGAACAGTTATTTGCCCTTTTGTTTACTTGACTTTTTATTTTTTGCATTACTTACTGTGTCTTGACGGCCTCTGCATGGTGTTCAAATGATTTACGAGTAAAGTTGCCTTTTCATTCAGTTTATTGCTTATGTCAGCACTACTGTCTGATTGCCCTAGAGCATGAGTCATAAAAGGCAAGACATCAGCAGGATAGTTAACTTTTTTCATAAACAGCCTTATACGGTATTGCCTTCCTCCAACACATGATATAGTGATGTAGAATCTTTTTTTTTTCTCTAAGCAGACACAAGTAATAGTGTCTGCTCTGTTTTAACAGAAGTGCTTTTTGGTTATGACTAAGTGATGCTCTTTATTTCTACAAAACCTAATGAATGCTTTCTAAATTCAAGAAAACTAAAACATTTTGGCTAATTGCAGGCTGCCTGTATGCTAATTAATTTAATTTTTTTTTTTTATTGATTACAAGTAGAGCATTTTACGTTGAAGCCACCAAAGCGTAAGAGAGAGAGGCAGTTCAAGTAAATATGAAAGTTGCTTGCTTATTGCTAAAATCTTTGCAAAAATGACACTTTATTGTGTTTGTATGTTATTGGTTAATATGCATCAACACTTTAAAAAATTGCAAGTCAGATTAAAATGTACTTTAACAATTTAGTCATCATGGTATAGGATGCAGGTCTTGACCTATATAGAAGTATAGTGTTTGGGTAGAGGTGACATGGAGGGTGGAAAGATCTGTGAGAGAATGGTTAAACAGAGAAGAATTTTATATATTGCTGTACTGGGGAGGTAGTGTTGTGCATTTTGCGGCAGTACTGCCCAACAAGAAGTCAGTTTGCCAGTGTAGGGTGAGATGTCTAACTGTACCACCTCCAATAGTATGAGTTTAGGTAGTGGTCTTTAGTACAGGTGGGTTGGGGGGAGTGGAGTAGCCTGTTGCCTTTCATTAGGGGAAGGGTATGCAAATCTGCTGAACTGAAGAGTCTGTTAGCATAGATTGGCCAGCAGTGAGAAGTCTTTGTTATTCATACCTGTCACCCCCTTATGTCAGCCATAATACCTCCATATGCATCCTTCCACTGCTTCTGGTTAAAACCCCTGAGTATTCCTCTACTACCTTCTACTCTCAGCCACATCCCACCCTCTACTACCTTCTACTCTCAGCCACATCCCACTTCTTAGCACTTTTCTTCCACCCACTAACCCCCCCCTTTATTTTTTTCCTTATCACTACTACTTCACTACCTGTCACCCACCAAAAAACATAGCTTGTAACACATTCATTCCTTCAGTTCCTGGGAACTTGCTGAGCAGTCTAAATATATATTAACTCTTTATGTATAACATTTGCAGACTCCAGTAATGTTGGAATTTAATTCTGCTTGAGATTTTTTTATACTGTTATATACTTACTTCCACAAGTGCTGTACACTATTTCTTTGTATGTCATATTGTTTTATGGTAATTAATTGTTTTATGTAAGCAAAACTGTAGAATAAAAGTTATATGTTTGTATTAGGAGCTTTTCTCCCCAGGCCTCTGCTGAAAAAGGACCAGTGTCCAGTCAGACTTTCCTGGTTAACAAATGTAAAATAAAATAAATAATAAATTCCACTGCATTTGAGAGCACTTGTTGACATGTGGCATGATTACTCGTTTATGAGAACCCTCCTTGATGGGTTTTGAGGCTGGGTTATTTATTCTTCCAGTCAGGATTTGGCAGATTTGTTTTTAGATGTACCCATGCTTCGGGGCAGACATGGAGCTGAGACAATACATGGCATGATGTTGTAGTTCATCTGCGTATACATTTTTGATTGTTGTGCCCACTAGTTCTTCTTTGCTGCTCACTCAATTTGTATCTCAGTCCCTGCTATCACTGGTAAGGATCTGGTGTTTGCGTTCGCGTGGCATTTGGGAGCTGAAGTAAGATTTTATCTTCTGATTTCCCCTTGGTATTGGCTTTGAAATAGCAGAAGACAGTGCCTTGTGCTATTGGCAGGAAGGTTCCTTCTTTTGCTCAGAGGGTGAGTCATCACCTTAGTGCATTAGGCTTTATTTGGGGAATTGACTGGGGTTCTGTTACCTTGGAGGTATGTCTGTAGCCTCTTTAGCTTCTCGGTGCTCTTGGGGGCAAGGATCACCCATGATGAATAGTGGAGACTAGGTTCTGTCCTGTCCTCATGAAGGACTTAAGATCTGGAGGAGGTAATCCCTGGCTACCACCCTTGGAAGTTCTTACCAGGTTATTTGCATTGATCTTCCCTTTCTTGGTAGGCCTGTCAGTGATTTCATCTAAACTGATCACTAGTACTGGCCCCTTGAATCATCCTGTTTTGAATTTTGGGGCCGCTTCCTTTGGCCTTTTGGAGTGGCCAACCTAGTTGAACAGGTGCTACTGGGGATTTCGGACATTGATTCAATTATTTTCAGATGCCAGAGTCACAGTCGGAGAAGTTCACTGCCAAGTACCTCAGTATGATGCCTGTAGGAGGCCTGCTATGAGCTTGTCCTTATCCTTGCACCCTGTCTGGCATACATGTCATCTCTCAGAAGATCTTGAGTGTCCAGTTTCATGCTCATAGTTTGGAACCTTTTCACAATCTCGTCATTCTTTGAGAGGAAAGAAGGTGTAGTTCCCATTGCCACATTGCTCTTTTTTGGGGTGTAGAGGAAGTTTTCATCCTGGATGCT
The DNA here is from genome assembly GCF_019279795.1 of Protopterus annectens. Taxonomy (NCBI): domain Eukaryota; kingdom Metazoa; phylum Chordata; order Ceratodontiformes; family Protopteridae; genus Protopterus; species Protopterus annectens. The sequence goes on along the minus strand of NC_056740.1, from coordinate 205,088,241 downwards.
GGTGAAACTTGGACACTTGCTTCTTTACTCTGTTTCTGTTGAGAAGGTGCCTCTTGGATACAGATTGTGGTCTTTATTTTGTTCTGTCTGCTTTCCCAGTGGCCCTTGCAGATTTAGCACAACAAGTCAGGGCAGTCCTTAGTTCCTTCCCTTGGATACTGTTTACACCTTTTCCCCTCTGCCATTGCCCCTTAAAGTCAGCATTTTGTGTATCCCTTCCCTAAAAATAAATAAAGACTGGAGTTGCATTTTGTGCAGATGTCTCCAAGGGCCCTATTTTTGTTTTTTGTTGCACCTTGAAGTCAGGATTTTGTGTGACCACCTTGTTCAAAGCAGACTGGAGACATCCCCAGGCTGACTTCAGAATGGCCACTGGAAGCCCTTTCCACCCCCTACTACCAAGGGGGCTAGGCACTGTGACCTTTGGCAACAGACTGGGCATGAAAACCTTTGCTTCTGCCACTTTTGAACTTTGGGCCCTTAGCTTTGCTCTGCAGCTGTCCAGTTTCCATTATTTTTTTCCATGAAATGTGGGGGGCTCAGGCTCTGTCAGAGAACAGTGAACTCTGTGGGACTGTTTTTGATTCCTTGTGCACAACAGCCCATCTGGAACTGCATTTGGTCTACTGTTGGATGCTCTGTTATGCAGCAGGCTTCAGATCGTTCCTGCACAGATGGACATATGGGCATGACTGAGGTCATCTCTAGTGAGGATGTGCTTAGGACCAGCCTAATGGCTGTCCTTTCTAATATATCAAGCTGTCAGTCCTTTTAGGATGCCTTTTTGGTTCGGAGGCAGTTTGTGTCAGGTTTAAGGTAGTTGCTTTCCCCACAACTTTAGCACCATATCTTCCTGGACATGCAGAAGATATTTAGGCACACTTAGCATAAGGCTTAAATTTTACTGATCTTCTCCTGTCTACAGGTTAGGCCCATGTTGGGTCAGGGTGGCTGTCACTTGATCCTGTTGAGTCTTCTTGGTGAGGAGATAAGCTTCCCTTCTAGTTTCAGAGGGAAGAGTTTCTGATGATGCATGGCTAGTAAAGAGAATATCCCCAGATCCTCTTCTGATGGTCTCTTCCCTCCACCTTGTGGTCTCCTGCTCCAAGCTTTGCTTGGAGCTTATAGCTCGGGGGCTGCCTCTTCCTACAGCTGACCCAGCTAGAGGAATCTCTGCTTCTCTTCACAGTGAGCCCTCCAACCGTGAGGGTCCACAGTAGTTCTGAGAGGCCACGTTCTGCCTGTGGCTATTCAGATTTATGCTATACTTCATAATGTGATGGGCCCTAAACTCCTTGGCTGTTTTTTTGGTAGGAGACAGGGAGCTTTACTCCAGTAATTGCTTGTCACCTTTCCTTTGGGGGGTGGGGGTTGTCCAGGCCCTTGAGGCAGGGGATGTTAGATTTATTACGGCCCTTCAAGTCTGTACCTGGCCTCCTTCAGTGATAACAAGACTCCCTTACCTCAGAGTGTGCCAGGTGAGTGGGAGGGCCAGGGAATTTTCCTCGAAGTCTGATTTCTTCAGCTGTTCCCAGCTTGTGGACTGGGATCCTTGTTCTGTTAAGAGTCTGGTTATAGAGGAATGCTAGTTGGCCTTTTCTTTGTTCCTGGGCCTTAGAACGTAGGATTTGGAAAAAGACATCTGTAGTCTGCTTGGTGGAACCTCCTTACGATTAGGTAGGAAAGGTAGTTAGCATCCCCCATAGTAGCTGCTTCTGGGTCTCCTATTACAAGAATCTGGTTGTCTGGTCTTGCAGATGGTCCCATTTCATTCATTTCCTCTATCTTGCTTGAGAGCAGGAGAGACCATTAAGACTGGTTGTTTTCTTGTGGGTCATTGGTAGAGCAGCCCTTCTTGACTCTATGAGATGAGGATTCCCTTCAGCCCCCTTGGATGTGATGAGGAGTTGTTGTTAAAGTTGGTTTTCTTGGGGAGGCCTGGTCCCTTTTCCTTTTGGGGCCTCTTAAGTCCTAAGAGATCTAGTATCCCAAAGTTTCTGTCCCTTGTCATTTTACTGAGACTGAGGCAAGTTTTGAGACTCAGTTCTTGCCCTGAGAAGTCTTTTCTTGATTGAATAAGTTTTCAGATTTGGCATCTAAACAGACTCTTATTTATTTATTTTTATTTTATTTTTTTAACATTTGTTAACCAGGAACAAAATTCCCATGCCCTTCAGCAAACCTCTTTTCGACTTGGAATGAAGCCAGTTTTCAGCAGAGAAACACCCCAGATGCATGTCTTTGTAACATGGGAGGAAACCGGAGTACCTGGAGGAAACCCACATGAACGCAGGGAAGACATGCAGACTCCACACAGAAGGTACCTCAGCCGAGAATCGAACCGGAGAACCTCTTGCTGTGAGGTGACAATGCTATCGGTGCACCACTGCACCGTACTGTGCTCTTTCTTGGTGTGGGGCAGGTCTTTGGTCCTTGGTTGCCTCCCAGCTTAAGTAGACCCATTATAGGAGACCTTTAGTTGCAGAGAAATCTCCAGGTAGGTAGAGCAGTTTCTGTTACTTGCAAGATGAAGTAATACTAGGTGCCTTCATGGTCATGACTCGATGGTTTAACTGATGCTTGAGGCTGCTAAATAAGGTTTGGCCCCTCAATAGCTCCTAGCCTGTTGTTTCCGACACTTCAGGCAGCCGAGAATCAATGGCTGAATTCTACCCCATCTAAGAGATCCTTCCCCAACTCTTTTGGTTGGGGGAATCTCTGAGTTGTGGGTACTGGGTCTATATGACTAGACCGAAAGATCACAACAGCAAATGTATGTAGACACACATTTACGTCGATGTGCATACAGAGCGAAACACCTAAATGCCGAAAACCGGAACTCCGAACGTGTTTCATAGCTAGCAGCACGATGGTGGGGATAAGGGAAATATATCCTTTTGCCCACTGTAGTGCGGTCTCGGAGTTGGTATATTTAAGTAGGGGGTGGGGCAAAGCCCCCATAGAGGGTGCAGGGGCTTGCCCCTAAAATAATTAATTTAATAATTTAGTTTAGATTTTACCTACCTGTGTGGCGCATTATGGTGATGAAACATGTTCGGCGTTCCGGTTTTTACCATTTAGGTGTTTAGCTCAGTATGTACATCAACGTAAATGTGTCGATGTACATACATTCACTGTTGTGATCTTTCGGTCTAGTCATATAGACCCGTGGGTACTAGTTTCCAGTCTTACTTGTTTGGAAGTCATTCTGCAAGGCTGCAGTACATATGCAGGGATTCAGTTTGCCCTGTTTCCCCATGTTAGGGCCCACAGATCAGGGTTACAGCACAGATCATGGCTCCATTCCTAGGGGGAATCACAGGACTGGGAGAGGGTCTTGATCTGCTCCCTTGTGTTGCTACATTTTACAAGGCTGAGTGGAAGATGCTTGCTTTCCCTGTCTACTGAAGGTTGAGGTTATACCACACTTGTGGTTTAGTCATTGCTTCAAACCTGTTTGGGGAGAGGAAGATTTGAGGAAAGGGAAGTGTCTTGCCTCTTTCTCTAGACCTTTAATCTTGCGTGTCCCACCCTGAGACAAGCCTGGTATCTGATCTGCTCCCAATTAGGAGTGGTAGAGGGACTGCCAACTGTGCTTATCAGCCTAACTCAGAGGCCAACTTGTTGCATATTATGGCCATGTCCTCTCTTTCCTCAGATGCATTCCTTGCCGTAGTTCTGGAGCTTGATATTTGGATAGGCTGCATGTGGTCACCATTCATAATAACCCTGACTCCTCTTAGCTGTTATTTCTCTTTCAGTTTCTACTTCTTGGGATTGTATCCAACCTGAGGATCTGCTTTAGGACCCAGTGAGGAGGCTGCTTGTTGTCAGGTATAACAGATACATTCTTAACTTATCAATCAATGATCCTTGAATGGTCAGTGATATCCCCACCAAGGGTGAGTGATCTCTTGGGCAGGCTCAGTTTTGGGCTGCTGTGATATGGGCTTATGTCAGTAAATCTCTTGCTGACAGTGGTTGTGAAGTGTATGGTATTGCTTCTTGATTTGCAGTAAGGTGCTCACTTGGGGAATGGTGGTTTGCTGAAGGGCATGAGAATTTTGTACACTTATGTAGTCATTGTGTGATGTTGCATACCACATTGTCACAGGTACACATCCATTCTTGAGTGTGAGAACTTGAGAAAAAAAAAATGACAAATTCCAACTGATGGAAAGAGAAAAAAAAAATGACAAATTCCAACTGATGGAAAGGGGAAAAAAAATGACAAATTCCAACTGATGGAAAGGGAAGTCCAACCTTTGGACTCATCAGGGAGGGTACTCTATGTAGAACAGATGATAAAAGTGTCTGTTATTTCATTGCAGAAAGTACATACACTTTGTATATAGCTTCTGAGATGTCCTTCAAGGATGCATCTGCAGTCATCACATATGGGTTGCCCTGCCTCAGGCAGCCCTTTGGTCTGCCGGATTCCAAAGTCTGGGTCTGGCCTCGGCTGATGTCGCACTTTCCCCGACGTCAGAGCGTCTGGGGTATAAAAGCATCAGCCGACGCCATCTTCCTCAGTCTTTCTTGCCGCATGGTGCCCGAAGGAGAAGCAGTTCGCAAGTGCCGGTCGGTCAGCTCCTGCGATTCAGTTACCGAAGACTTCGAAAAAGCTAAGTACCCCGTTGGGGACTCTTTCTTGCCTCAGCCGATGTCAGATAAAGTTAATAATTGTTTAACCTGTGGGAAACAAATACCTCATAAGGATTTCCACTCTTACTGCCTCCCCTGCCTAGGCCCAGACCACGACGTCTCGGCCTGTTCAGCCTGTGCTTCCTTCAACCGACGAACTCTTAGATGTCAGTCGGAGTTTGCAGAGGAGTTTTTTGGGGCTAGTTTTGCTTATAAGATTCCGTCGGAGACTCCGACTTCGCATTTAGTCAAAAAACGGAAGGATAAGGACCGACACATGCGGACCGCGGTTTCGGCTGAAACCTCGGTCAGGCCTACCGCGAGTGTCTCGGTCTCGGCTGAAACCGAGTCCTTAGTACTTCCTTCTACTGAAACCACACAACCGACTACCTCGGCCCTGGAGGCCCCGGCCGAGTCGGTCATTGAATTACCTACTGAAACCGGTGTCCAGGAACCTTCCAACACCATTACTTTAGATAAGTCTACTCCTGCACGTGGTGCAGCCAGACCCCCTGCTTCCATGTCCATTAAGGCTTTCTCTAGGGCTAAGGCTGCTAAACTTTCTAAGGCTTTGCCTCCCAAAGTTTCCTCTCAGAGCCCTTCTTCTAGCTCTCAGATTCTTACCCTTGCAGAGGATCTGATTTCATTAATTAGAGGCTCCCAACCTCATCTGGACAAGGGCTATCAACCACCTCCAGACAAAAGACCCAGGGTTGAGCCCTCTGATCCACAGTCCTCAGATGAGTCCACGGATGGCTCTGCTCTGTCAGACCACCAGGAGGAGGCTTATTCGGCCTACGAGGATTCTGATGCTGAAGAATCTATTCCTCGCCTCCCCTGAAGAGTTTTCATTTGGAGAAACATTACACACTATGAGAGAACATTTTCAATGGCAGGGTCAGGAATTCTCTGATTCCAGAAAGAGATTAAGGACCTTTTTACATTTACCTCAGCATAGGCCCTTAGCTATACCTCCTGTTTTGAATGTCATTGATGATGTCTATTCAGATGCTTGTACTGCCCCTGACTCTCTCCCTCCGGCTCCTGCCAAACCTGATAGGTACTACAGGGTCCCGGACTCACATTTTCACCTGTACAAGGCCCACTCTGCTGATCCAGAAACTATTTCCCAGGGCCCTAAAGGTGTTGCAGCTGCCACTGCTAAAAATCCTCTACCCTCTGAAAGGGAGTCCAGAGCATTAGAGAGATGGGGTAAGAAAGTGTATACTTCTGCAACTCTTTCCATGAGGGCATTAAACTGTCAATTCCATATGATACAGTACCAAGAGTATTTACTAGATGAATTGCATAAGAAACTGTCTTCTTCTGAACCCCTTGATCGCAAATCCCTTCAGGATCTGGTGCATAACTCCCAGCAGGTTAGTAACCATTTCTTGCAGTGTGGTTATGATGCATTGGAAGCTTCATGTAGATCAGCTATGACAGGTGCAGTTATACGTAGGCATGCCTGGTTGAAGGAACAATCTCTGCCAGACTATGTTAAAGCTAAGCTTTTGGATGCTACTATGGAAAAGCAAAACTTATTTGGTTCCACAGCTCAAGAGGTTTTAAAGAAATTTGAAGAAAAGGCAAAATCTGTGCAAACAGTTAAAGACTTTCTGCAAGTCCAACCACCGAGATTCAGCAGAAATTGGCCTACTAAAAATTGGTCCTTTCCGGACTCGGACAGATCTCATAGAGGCAGGAATAGACATGCCAGAGGTAGAGGGCAAGCTAGAGGCTCCTACAGAGGCTGTCAGTGGCAGCCTCCCAACCAGAGAGGTAGTGCAGGAACCACAACTGCTACACCAGGGCAGACTCAATGACTTCATTTTGACTCCGCCGACCAGGGCTCAATTAGAAGCACCTTTGGGCGGAAAGCTTTCTTTATTCTCAAAAAATTGGCACAGCATTACAAGGGACACATGGACACTGCAAATAATAGACAAAGGATACAGGTTCCATTTCCACTCATTCCCAAAAAGAAAAGGCATGCCAAACCTGCCACCAAATCAGAGGGCAGAGGCTTTGAAGCAAATTACCAACTTAATGCAAATGAAAGCCATAGAAAAGGTACCTCTTTCAGAACAAGGCCAGGGATTTTACTCAAGATTATTCCTTGTTCCAAGAAAAGAAAATCAATGGTGGCCTGTTCTCGACTTGTCCGCACTGAATACGTACCTCATTGTGCCAAAATTCAAAATGCTGATTCTACAGCAACTCCTTCCCATGCTGGGCAAGGGGTCTTGGCTGGTGACTCTAGACCTCAAGGAGGCATACCTGCATGTCCCTATTCGACAAAGCTACAGAAGACACCTCAGATTTCTTGCAGGGTCAGAGCATCATCAATTCTCAGCATTGCCCTTTGGCTTATCTACTGCGCCCAGAGTATTCACGAAATGCCTGGCATCAGTAATTGCACACTGCAGACTTCAGGGGATTCAAATCTACCCTTATCTGGACGACTGCCTAATACAAGCAGACAGCAAGCAAACTTTGTTAAAGGACTTGGACTATGCCATCCACCTGTTACAGGCCTTGGGATATACAGTCAACATCCACAAATCAAGACTGGTTCCATCCCAAAGAATAACTTTTCTGGGTGCGGATCTAGACACAACCACCCAGATGGCTTTTTCTCACAGAAGAAAAACAAAAACAGCTACTTTCAGAATCTCACAAGACAAGCTCAGATGACTGCAAGGAAAATCCTGCAGGCCCTGGGTTACATGGCATCTTGCATTCTTCTGATTCCACAAGCAAGGCTGCATATGAGGAAATTAAAGTGGTACCTAAGAAGCTTATGGACTCAGCACAGTCACAGCTTAGAAGCTCTGATCCCACTCATTCCTTGCCTTCAAAAGGAATTCCTGTGGTGGGCTCAAGCCTGCCGGTCGAACAGTGGGCTGCCCTTCAGCAAGCCAAGAGCCAACCAAACCATCACCACAGACGCTTCAGACCAAGGTTGGGGAGCGCACATGGAGGACAACTGTATCCAAGGGCTATGGTCACAAAGAGAGCTGCACATGCACATAAACCAAAAGGAAATGCTGGCAGTGATACACGCAATCGAGGCCTTCAAGCCTTTCCTTCAGCAAGGCCACCTGCTCATAAGGACAGACAACACCACAGTTATGTGGTACATAAACAAGCAAGGAGGCACCCATTCCTACCCTCTTTGCAGACTGACAATGAATCTATGGGAACTTGCATTGCAACTCAACATACAGCTACAGTCCCAATTACCAGGAAAGACAATACACTGGCAGACAGCTTAAGCAGAACTACCATGGATGCACACGAATGGATGCTGCACCCAGACATCTTCTTACAAATCACACAATCATGGGGAAGGCCAGAAATAGATCTCTTCGCTTCCCCCCAAAATCATCAACTGAAGAAATTCTGCTCAAGGACATACCACCCACAAGCATGGAAAGTGGACGCTCTCTCTTTCAGCTGGAAAGCTCTAACAGTGTATGCTTTCCCACCTATTCCACTAATGACCAAGGTCCTACTGAAGATCAGGACAGAGCAGCCCAGAGTAATCCTGATAGCCCTAAACTGGCCAAGACAGCACTGGTACCCACTGTTAAAGAGCTTGTCACAGACGAAACCATGGCCTCTCCCCCTATGGCCACTCCTACTGACGCAGCACAATTTCAGGACTCTACACTCCAACCTGAAAACCTTGCAGCTAACTGCCTGGAGAATACCATGACTCCTCCTCAGGATAACCTACCCCAGAGAGTGAAGGATATTATTATGGAAGCTCGCCGACCTTCCACAAGGAAGGCATATACAGCAAAATGGAAAAGATTTAACACCTGGAACACAGCAAAGGGCCTAGATGTGACTGTGATGAATATGGCATATATACTGGAATATTTGGCAGAATTGTCCCACAGTGGCCTGTCTTACTCTTCCATCAAGATACATGCCTCAGCAATCTCAGCAGAATACAATTTAAATTCACCAGTCTTCTCTCACCCTCTACTAAGACAGTTTCTAAGAGGAATCAAAAACATTAGTCCTCCAAGGAAACCACCTCTACCTACTTGGGACCTGAATTTCGTGTTGGAAAAACTAACACTTCCTCCCTTTGAACCAGCAGCATCGGCAGATGTACAGTTTTTGTCTTGGAAAACTGCCTTCCTTCTGGCCATAACCTCAGCAAGAAGAGTATTTGAGCTACAAGCTTTAATGGCGGTGCAGCCATTCCTTATCTTTCATCAGGACAGAGTTTATTTGAGGACCAATCCTACATTCATGCCAAAGGTGGTATCCAGGGTATCTTTGAACCAAGCTATTCACTTGCCTACATTCTTCCCACAGCCACAAAATAAAGGGGAGAGACTTCTGCACACCCTGGACATACACAGACAACTACGCTACTACTTGGACAGAACTAAAAGTTACAGAAAGACTGACCAGTTGTTTGTAGCATATGTTGCTGGGGTACAAGGAAAAGCAATTTCCAAACAGACAATTTCGAAATGGATAGGAAATTGCATTCGTTTTTGTTACTCCTTTCATGGAAAGACTGTGCCAGCTAATATTAGACCTCATTCCACGAGAGCCACAGCCACCACCACAGCCTTCCTAAGAGGGGTGGCTACCAAAGACATTTTAGAAGCTGCTACATGGAGCTCCGTGCATACATTTGCCAAGCATTACAATTTACCTTTATACTCCAGATCCAGAGCAGGTTTTGCTACGGAAGTCCTGCAGGGTATCTTAACTACACCATCCTTCACTTAGTACCTCCACCCCCAGTTTGGCTATGGTATTCTACCCATATGTGATGACTGCAGATGCATCCTTGAAGGACATAGTACAGTTTTGTACCTACCATAAATGTAGATGTCCGATAGGTATGCATCTGCAGTCAACCCTCCCTCCTACCCCTCTGTGGTATTCCTAGGGTGCTTACCCCTCTTTTAGCTAGCTGGGGGAATCTACTATGGTGTATTCGTTTGTATATGCATGTATATATATATATATATATATATATTTTTGCAAATGTTTGGAATTTTATTGCATTTATCCAAATTTAGCCTTCCTAGAGGGCACCTGGCATCTGGGGCAAGAAAAACTGAGGAAGATGGCGTCGGCTGATGCTTTTATACCCCAGACGCTCTGACGTCGGGGAAAGTGCAACATCAGCCGAGGCCAGACCCAGACTTTGGAATCCGGCCGACCGAAGGGCTGCCTGAGGCAGGACAACCCATATGTGATGACTGCAGATGCATACCTATCGGACATCTACATTTATGGTAGGTACAAAACTGTACTTTCTACTGCTTGCACTTCTCTTACCCTGTTTGTGCTGCCAAGCTTTGAATCCACTGAAGGAATAGCCAAGTATACTTTCTGTGCTCAGATGAGTACATTTTCTCTGATAATCTCGGAAGCATTTGAGGCCACAGTGTGGTTATGTCTAAATTAATGCCCTCAACATAGAGCTGTTGATAACTTGCTTACATATATGATTGTTGATGTAAAAACATCCATTATTTGTTTCTAAGGGCAACTGTTGAAATAATGCATAATTATGCAGAGAACACTGATTGGAAACATACCTTTTTAAAATTTGAAATACTGTACATTCTTGAGTCCGTTTACTGCTGTAGTAATTGGCAACTTTATTGATTGATTGAGGGGGTGTCACTTAATATTTATTATAATGGAGTGGTTTATGGTCAGTTCCAGGTTGTCCTGTTTCCTCACAGTGACATAAGAAACCTTAACAAATGATAGTCTTGTTGGAATGAAAGAAATATGGCTCAGTTAAAGCCTCATGCCTCTTGTAATTACAGCTCAGTGAATGTAGATAAGAGTGAGCAAACTGCCAATGGATATGTTCATAGATTATTACTAAGTAGTTGATCTGGTCTGTTTATTTGAAGTTTAGCTAAGCAATACCCACTGCTTGTTACTCGCTTCCATAAGGGTTTGAGGGTTACCCCAGGGATGCATTTGTTGATGTTCAACAGACACACTGCCTTACTGCCATGTGGGCAGTAGTGCCCTGCCTGCTGTCCCTCTGGCAGTCTGTCAAAGCTCAGACGTCCTCCCACTATCTCTCAGTGAGGGTCAAGAACCAAACACCTGGCAGGACCAGCACAGCCATTGACACTCATAAACATAACCTTTTTAGTTTTCTTGTGTCACAGTTAGAGAAAGATCTCTTAGGATGTTGCTTCTCTCAGTGTGTGACATCAACTGCTGAGCTCCAATAAGGAAACCCCTTTTGAGTTTTATTTCTTCCCTCTGCATTTTCTGTCAGTGTTTTGATAGTATATTGTGGTACTTCGAGTATTTTTTTCTGAATAGAAATTTGTATATGCTTCTGTTTTTACTTTGACTAGCACAGTAAGACCTGTTGATTAAAAGTTTCATTTGGAAGTTTTCACAGGGAATCTTGCTGGTATTGCATTTATTCTTTGGGATTATGATTATGTGAGGTGATTGAGTAGGATTACAGCATTGTTTCCATTAAAATTGTGAATTTGGTACCATGTTGTATGTTAAACATTTTTGACACGAATTTTTCAGCAGTTTGTGATTTATTTCTTGTCTAATACTATTTTGAGCTGACTTCCAAGATGGCTGCACAATGAGTAACAGCTTAACTCTAGATCTCCTAGTGTGAAAACAGAAACTCAACAGAGAAGGCCAGTAGACTTTTGAGTTTATGGGTAAGTTTCAGTAAATGGCTAGTAAGTGTACTGTCTGAATGCTAGGAAAAAAGAAATACAGAGCACTTGGAAAAATCAGTTACAAAAAGTGAGGAAGAAACGTTGACTGCGGCAAGTTCTGCAGATGTTCAGCAGAAAGCAATGCAACCTCCAGATGTGACTTTCAGTAACCTACAGGGAGATGCAAGACAACTTCACACAGACCTGGTTAAAATAAATGAAACACTGATGGAGTATATTAACACAAACAACAAAAGGCTGGAAAAAACGGAAGAAGCTTTAAACAGATATTCAGATGAGGTGATAAAGCTGCAAAAATTAAAGGTTGAAATGAAGAAAAGGATGACTGAATATGAGACTAGTGCAAAAAAATGTTCAAGCCCAGTGCCAGTGAAATTCGTTTAATTCACGAGCAAAGCTTTCAGGTTATTCACCCTTTCTCAGTGCATTGAGAAAATGTAAATAACCCAAAAGCTTTGCTTGAGAATTAAACAAATTTCTACTGGTGTTGAGCTTGAACATTTTTTTGCACTTGGATTACTTTTCATTTTAGACTGATTTACACAGCTTGGATGTATCTAATTTGAATATGAGACTGCTAAAGAAGAGATTTTCCAAAAAATATAATAGAATTAGAGGACAGAGCATGTAGGGAAATCCTGAGATTTTCAGCTGTACCAAGGAAGCTGGAAGAAACAGACTGCATTAAGTTTATGAAAGCAAATGTAAGCAACTGGACTCTTATTCCACAGCAGGAGTTGTTAGTTGATAGAGCACATTGTGTGCATGCTCCAAACCTGTCTGTGAGAAAGCAACCTAGACCTTTAATAGTCAAGATGCAAGCTTACCAGCAGAAGGAGTTAATTCTGACACAGCTGTGGTAAGAGGACAAAATACTAAAACTGGGAGACAGCTGAGTGTTTGTGTAGCATGATTACACATTGTACACTGAGCAGAGGAGGAGTAAATTCATTCCACTCTTCAGGGAATGTCGAGATGCAGGTGTGAGATTCAAACTGCTGTACCCAGGTTGCTTCAAGATATTCTTCCCTAGCGGGACAAAATCATATTTTTGATGAATCACATGCTAAGGAGGAAACATGAAAGTTTGTCCCACAAAAAGTGAGCTGTGAAACAGTAGGGGGTTCTGCTTTTTGTTCTTCAGGTAATAAAGAGCACAGAGAGACTGCACCTGTGAAACCTCTTCCATTGTTTCAATAGAAAATGTTGGAGAGAAGGAAGTGAGCATGAGAGTTGACTAAATGAATCGAGAGTACATTGGAAATGAAGCAGAGACAGGATTTGGGAGATGGAGATAAACAGTAATAAAACCAGTAACTTAATGTGGGTTTACAATGCAGTAATTATATTTGTGAAATATAACAAAACAAGAAAATCTGGAAATGTTGGACTTTTTCATAATTTGTTGGACTTGTGTGGGACTCTGAAGTATATGCCCTACTTCACGTCATTAATGTTAGAAAAATGCTTTGGGAAGGGGAAGAGAAGGGAGAAAGTTAACTGTAAGTAAAGAAAACATTTTTTTCTTAATAGTACTATTTTATGGTGTGTGGTTTTCTTTGCATGCTATAATGTAAATTTTTTATTTAAGTGTAATAGGGATTGTAAATAGGTCCTGCTGTTCTTTTTTCCCCTTTCTTCCTCCCTTCTCTCTTTCTTCTTGTTCACTTTTAAGAAATGTTGGCACTGCAGTGTAAAAAAGGCCTGGTTAATAGAGCATAACAAAATAAAAATTTGCTTTTTCTAATTATGCATGGGGAATGACTGGATTAAGAACCTTAAACTGATTTAGATTTCCCTTCTCAGATTTCACTTGATTCTAACTACTACTCTCCTCTCTTATTTACAAATTCAAAAAAATCTCAAATTTTCCCTCTTTTACCCATAGCCATTCTTTTTTCTATCACCTGCTCTCTCTATCAACGCCCCTCTGCTTCTGATTACTGATGTACATGCTTTTGCCTGTAAGAACTAAGATTTGATATACATTACTCTATACTCGTAAACTCTGAGCTAATTGTCATTACTTCCCCTGTATATGGTAAAGTCCTTATGTATTGGAGATATATAAAAGACTTTAACATTTGGTTTTATTTCCTTTTTTGTAAATAACACCTTTAAACTTTCATGTTACAATTGTGAATTCAAGCATTATAATGCAGGTTTATATTACCTCATGCATACTGTATTGTTTGTAAACATTTTTAAATACTTTGTGGAGCTTTTCTCCCTGGGCCTCTGCTGAAAAAGTGCACAAGCTCAGTCAGTCATTCCCGGTCATCAAATGTGAAATAAATAAATAAATAAACTCGGTAACAAGTTTTAAGAAAATGCAAGTAAATGGAAAAATAATGTTGAATATTATGAAGCTTTTTTCTAGCAAACGAATGCATGCTTATTAGCAGTTCTGTTTGTGGGTCTCCATGGAAACAGTCTGATTAAGAGAAATTGACTGTCTGGTTCTCATGTCTCCATGGAGACAATCTTGTCATAAGAAATTGGTTACAGTCTGGTGGAGAGTGGCTGGGGGGAAAAAAAGAGAAACTGGCTAGGAGATAATGTTCTCAGAAAGCATTCAGGAGTGTTCCCAGCTGGGAGAGTTATAAAGATAAGACAAAACCAGTTAGCACTTAGTAGAAGCACAGGCTGCAACATGCTTCTTAGCATGGATAACCTTTTTTAGATTAACATAAGTCTGTGAGTGTGGCTATCATTTTGGGACATTTGTTCCTGTTAGGAGGGTAAAACTTCAGTATTTGTACATGTACATAGTTTTGTGTATAATATTAAATGAATAGGTTTTAGGGGTATTGTTTTTTTTTTTTTTGAGGGCTTTCAATAAAACAAAAAAAGTCTTGTAAGATCTGACATAGGCTCAAATGGATATGACAAGAAACAACTATATAAAAAGTATAACAAAGGAGGGTAGATTTTTGTAGAAATTTATGAAATTTTTGGCATGGAAGATATGAATTCAGTAATAGGAGTGTGGAATGAATTTACATATTATTCTTTAAAGTATAAAAACTGGGCTAGGCCAGACAGAATTTACATTTCAGAGGAACATGCATTTAATTGAAGGTCTTGGTATGTACCCAATAACTATTTCAGATAATGCACAAATAATAACAAAAATAAAAACAGAGGGTAATGAAATAAAAATGAGACCCTGCCACTTTCTCTCCTATCTGTTGAAAACAGAAGAATTTAAGAAATGGGCAGTGGAAATTATTTAGGAACTGTTTGAGAGGATAGAAAGTACTTCTGAAAGTATAGCTAGGGAGTGGGATAAAATTAATGCAGAGTTTAAAAATAGGGTGGAAATAAAAGAAAGGGAGCTATGGTTAATAAGTAACAAGAATTATTTAGTGGGACTGACAGATGTTAAAGTAGTGCAGAATAGGGGGAATCTCACAGAACAAGAAGAGGGTCAACTGCAGAATGCTAAGCAGAAAATAAGGGATTACCTCAATAATATGCATGCGTTTAGAAAGGTTGCTGTTAAGCAACTTTTTTTATAATAACATTAGAGCCCAAAAACTTGTAGCACAATGACTCAGGCAACAGAAAGTAGAAAGGGCTGTCACCAAGCTTAGGGAGCCTATAACAAGAAATCCTGTAGCGGTATTAGAAGTATTTTGGAAATTCTATAAATGTCTGTGTAAAGCAGAGAAATATGGAAATCAAGAAGAGATACAAACGGAAATGTTTATGGAAGAATTAAATATGCCAATGTTAAGAGGTAGATGAGGCTCAGTTACTAATGGTTAGGATAGGATGAGATGAGATAAAAAATTGTGATGTATAACCAATCTACAGGCAAGTCCCCAGGAATAGATGGTATTCCTGTGGAAGCTTGGAAGATAGGATGAAAAAAAACTGATAAAGATCTGGAAGGTTTTGTTTATCAGTATTTTAAAAGGCGGAGAAACACCAACATCATGTAAGAAAGCAGTGATAGCCATAGTAATTAGAGGGTAAAGATCCATCAGATTCAGCTTCATACAGGCCCATTGCAATACTAAGCCATGATTATAAAGTGTTTATGTCTATAATGGCCAAAAGAATGGCAAAAGTCATATCAAAATTGATAGATGTGGTTCAGTGTGGTTTTGTGGAGGGGAGGCAAACATTTGACAACATTAACAGAATATTGATGAACCAGAGTGAAGTGGAATGTTAGAAAATATCATTGTTGTTGGTGGTTTTTGATGCAGAGAAGGTATTTGACAGAGTAAGGTGGGACTTTATGAGCAGGGCAATGGAAGCATTTGCATTTCCCTAAAAAATTATAAGGTTGATTAAGAGAATATATGAGGGATCGGAGGCAATAATTAAAGTGGGTGAGGTCCTTTCTGATGATTTTTGCTTGAGCAGAGGAACCAGGCAGGAGTGTCCTCTTTCCCCTTTATTTGCATTATATTTAGAACCATTGGCAAAGAAAATAAGGGACTCAGAAATTCAAGGATATAATTGGTATGGAAGTCTAGAAAAGCTGGCTCTGTTTGTAGATAATGATATTTTATGCTTGACAAAACCAGAAAGAGACATTACAGTGTTGTGGAACATTTTGAGACAGCTTCAGATCTTTTCAGGATACAAAATTAATGAGGCTAAAACAAGGGCAATAGCGGTGCATTTTGTACCCACATATGAATTGATTCAGCAATATTCATATTTATGGGAACATGATAACATGAAGCATTTAGGAGTATGGATTAAAAATTATTCTGGTGTGGCAGCTAAGGATATGTTGAAAGAGACTAAACAAAAGATGATACAAAAACTGAAAAAATGGAAGCTTTGTTATATGGATATGGATAGTAAGATACAAGCAGTTAAAATGTTTTTAGTCCCATTAGTCTTGTACACAGTTCGGGCATATTTTTATCAATGAGAGGAGAAATTGTGGACAGCAGTAAAGAACTGAAGGACTTTATCTGGGAGGAGAAGATGGCAAGAGTCAAGTGGGATAAGCTGATTGGGTTCACCGAACTTAAAGGGGTATTTCAGAGCTACTCAGTTAAGGCTCCTATACATAGCACAAGCAAAAAACAATAATTCAAAATGGAAAGGGTTGAGGATAAAACAGTGGGAAACTCAAGAAACAAGTAGAGACTGGGATTTTGGATGTAGCCCTTTAAGGAGAATAACAATGAACATACAGAATATTATATCTATAAAATGACAGAAAGTATCCTAAGAACTAAGCCCACACAAAAATGGCGAAAGGAGATTCTGCCGATAGGGATATAGACAATAGGTAAGAGAGGGATGGAATTTATTGGAGAAAACTGGCAAGGGAACCAAGGTATTGGGAGCAAATAACTAGAGAGGGAAAGATGATATATTGGGAAGATGCAAAGAATGTATTTGGACTACAGGTTAGAGATTGCCTTTCCTATCAAGGATTTGATATCAGAGTACAGACAAAGAGAAAGAAATGGGGGGGTGTCCTAAATGAAAGACCAGCACTGGCAGAGTTTTTTTAGCAGAGTCTAGAACAGAAGCTGCCATTAAAAAGGGAATAATTAGTAGAGCATATAAAGTATTGTATGATAAATATAATTAACTGTCAGAGGAGGTTAGAAAGGATTGGGAAGAGAAGCAACACGTTCCAATTCATGCACAGGAGCAAAAACAGCAGCAAAGCCAATACAGTAATAACGCCAACAAATATTCCAGTGTTCCAAAAGAACTTGAACTCAAGCACAAGGTCGAACTATTTATTGCAAAGGTAAGCGCTTTCACCCTGAGGCTTCATCAGACTTTAAAACCATTAACAAATTTAGACCATTTATATAACAAAGAAACTCACGTTATAGGATATTCACAATCACATGCTTCAATAATTTCAATTAAACAATTAAAGCAAAAGCATATGTATACTTTTAAGTCTTCATTCATTTTATGGCAAAAGCACAGCCATAAACATATAAAAAACTAAAATGCATAAAATATATTATATCTAAAAACATGAATAATGTTTAAAACAAAACATGTACTAAACTTATTGTATATGTTGCACCACCATTCTCAGTTTGGGTTTAGGTAATCTTCTTTTCCAAAGAAGGGGTTGTAAGTGAACTTTATCATTCAACCCTGGTAATCTATCCGCTCTACAGCAGATAATCCATCGTAACTCACACTCTTCGGTATAATTGTCTATATCTCCCCCTCTCGTGCTAGGTGCAATAATCTGCATAACAAAACATTTAAAATAATGTAGTGCACCTAATTGCTTACAATGCTTGGCTAAAGCATTGTGTTCTGTACCAATTCTTATATGGTATACATGTTCTCTAATGCGTTCCCGTAATTGCCTATTAGTTTTTCCAATGTAGAACGCTGTGCATGACATGCACCTGGCAAGATAGACAACATTAACACTATGACAATTGGTCTGAGTATTAAAATAAAATTCATGTCCAGAAACATGTTGTCTAAAGACATTGTCAGTGTCAATGTACTGACATTGTCTGCATGAGTTGCATGGTATAGTATTATAAACAGAAAAAGTGAGTCCAGAATTAATCGAACTAACAGGATAGTGACATAACCTTTGCTTCAGATTTTTCTTATTTTTATACAAAAATGTAGGTCTTGGACCCCTATTGATATCTTCATTTAATAATAAAGTATCCCAGTGTTTCCTTATAACATCCACATCACTAGTAAAGAACATTGGTATTTTCAGGCCACTCACTCTATTAGGCTGTTCGGTGTAAACATTACTCCCCCAGTCCGAAAAATATGGATGTGCCCCAGTGGTCCTTAATTCATTTACCACTAAAACCACCCTATCCACCTCGTCTTTACTGTAGCATCTGTCTGTAAACCTATTTCTCAGTTCTGATATCTCTTGTTCATAACCTTTATCCAATGGATTCAATCTAGATGCCCTCATCATTTGTCCTTTCACTACATTATCAAAAACTTATCTAGGATGCATACTGTGTCTGTGGAGTAAAGTATTCCTGTGACACACTTTCCTGTGGACAGAAGTATTCAATAGTCCACTCTCAAGTCTTATAACATTAACATCTAAAAAGGAAATATTAGATGTAGAATAACATGGAGTGAAACTGAGAAAATCAGTTAAATTATTCATAACAGACAAAAAATTCAAAAGACTGCATTCATCACCTCTCCAAATCAAAAAGAGGTTGTCTACAAACCGTCTATAAAAACCAACATACTGTTGGAATGCCCTAAGTGGAAATAAAAGTTCTTCTTCCCAATCAGCCATCACTATGTTGGCGTAGCTGTTTTTGCTCCTGTGCATGAATTGGAACTTGTTGTTTCTCTACTTTTTATTGGCGTTCCAGGAGCATTCATCTCTTTGTGGTCCTTGCTCTTTAGGATTGGGAAGAGAGCTTGGAAAAGCAATTCACAAAGAAATGATGGGAGGGGATATATGCATGTCTCTCAAATATGCAACAAAATCTAGAAGATTTAAGATCTTTGCTTGGAAATGTCTACGTAGATATTTTTATACCCCATGTAGACTCCAGATAATTTTTCCTCAGGTGGATTGCAAATGTTGGAAGTGTGATAGGGAGGAAAGGGGTAATTGGAAACACATTTTCTGGGAGTGCGATGAGTTGCCAGACTTTAAGGATTCCCTGGGGGATGCACTCTTGGAGATGCTGGGAGGGCAGACTGATGTGATGAGGGAGATAATTTTTCTGTGCTATGATACAGAATCGAAATTGCCTAGACATGGTTAGGCCTTGCTGTTTCTGATTATGGTGGTTGCCAAAAAAGCAATTACTAGAAAATGGAAATCAAAATCTAAACCAACTATACTAGAGCTAGTGAATATAATAACAGAGGTAAAACAACTGAAATTGAGATTTTTTAGAAAAGGATAGCAGCAAACTACTTCGGAAGAAATGGGAATTGTGGGGATAATACGTACAGGGTAGGAATGAGGTTTAAAAGAAGGCTAGACTTAAATGAGCCAGTAATTTTTGAAAATGATTGGGTAAATTATAAGTAATGTATAATTTCTGCATCTGGGGTGTGTTAGTATGGTTTGTGATGTAAAACTCTTGCAACTAAGATTGTGTCAGCATGGTTTGTTTTCATTTATGTAAATGTATGATTGTCTATGTCATAAGTGATGGTTTAATAAAGATGTTTCTTGTTTAAAAAAAGGCAGGAATTGAATAATTATTAGTAATGTTGCTTAGGTTATATGATGTATAGCAATATATGTGAAGTGATATGTTTGTAAATTGAACTTGTTAATACAGTTTGATTACTTTTATATAAATGTAAATTTGCCTATGTCACAAGTGATAATTCAATAAGGGGTTAAACAATACTGTTTTAGGCTGTATCTATTCATTTGGACTTAAACTAGCCTTTTGTACAAAATCAGTGGAGAGAACTTTTGTATTTGAACTGTGTTACTGAAAATACTATCAATTTCTCCGTGAAGTGTTCAGAATAGTACCCCTACAGAAACAGTTTTTAGATTGCTGCTTAGAGGGAGAGTAGCAGGATTTGTCCATCTTCTTACTGGGCTGACCTTGTCACCAGTATTTCATGTTGAGCTGGCTAATTTCTTGTCTCTTGACTTGATGGACTCAGACCCCACCCCTACCACCATTTTCCCTATCTGCACCTAAAAAATGAAAGAATAAATCAAAAATATGCTTCAGCCTATGGTTTGTGACTCCATAGTAGCCTTAGCTTTGGGCAGGTTATCAGACCTTTTGCCGTCTGTTTCCTCCAGGTTTCCTGGAGTAGGTCATAGTACCAAACCCGTGCTTGGCATGAGGGTCAGACACATCTAGGACTGTACCATTGTCTGCCACAGGTATGGGACAACCAATCTGTTAAGGTGCAAGGGAAGTCAAGGGTGTAGAATCTTTCATTAGTATTGATAATTTATCCTAGAAGATTCTCTCAGTAGTGTAGTGTATAACAGAGGTTCCAGCAGGTGGTGGAACAATAGTCTCTGACTGGGTTTTAACCTGAGGTGATAACTTTGTCTAGATCCACTGTTCAAGCAGTTGACTTGCGGGGTGCATACCTAGGTTGGGAATAATGTCTGTGAAAGTCTGCTATGGAAGTTCCTTTTGAAGGAGATTCTGTATGTGAGAACGCTGACCTGTTTGAGTTGGATTATTCAGGTTCCTCTGATGACAAACTGGTACAGGTACTCAAACAGTTTTCCTTTTCACAAATGTCAACTAGATATATAGATGTTTTAACTGGGAGCTATCTCCAGCTGCCCCCAAGATTAGCAAGGTTTGTGATCTCATGAAGGAGGTGGCCCAGACATTGAGATCTTTTGTCCATTAGTTCCCAGTGTTCAAGGATGTCTTTAAGAAAGCTTGTGGCCCCCTCCCTCTCCTTTGTTGAGGCTCTGACTAAGAAAGTGCTTAGGAAATTTAGGGTATGCTAGGCCTTGTCTAGCCTCCAAACCCCTTTGTCTGCAGACCCTGCTTCAGTGTCCCCAGCAACTTTTGCTAATAAGAAGACCATGTCTTCTTCTAACCCCGTCCCTCAGTATAAACTAGGAAAATGGATAGAATCTTAGGGAAAGAAGCTGTCTCAGTCTAACACTGCAGCTTTTAAAGTGTTTAACTACCAGTGTTTTATGTAAAAGTTTGTGCTGAGATGCATATGTAGTTTAGACAAATTTGCTGCATCATTGCCTGCAGATCAAAAGGTGTATGTTAAAGATACTGTTTCCAATGTTTCTCAGCTGTCAAAACATGCCTTAAAAGATGCCATAGATGGGGCTGATACTCCCCAATTTTTTTCTGTTGAGCATAAAAATGAGATTTTAAATGTTCTTCTTCATGAGTCTGACTGTGTGTTAGGTACAGCAGCTAATCAGATGAGTGTTGCTAATATTCCATATTCTCAAGTTCTCTTCCTTTAAGCAAGTTTTGGTGGCCTGGCAAACAAATTGCAGCCAAACAAAAACTAAGGCAGGAAAAGGACATGGCAATCCAACAACTCCACCAAAATGAACAAGAAGGGTTCCTTTCTTAAAAGGTATACCTCTTCTCCAAACTTACGACTATGCTGAGGCATGGCACCCGCCTTTATCACGTTCCCTGTCAGGTGCCTCTTCTCTCAAGTTACTTCTTAGTAAAAGGCCTGGCCATCAGTGGTTTCTGACAAATTGGTACTCAACGGTGTTGACATGGGTTTCAAATGACAGTGGAAAGACCTCCCGCCTCTGCTCAGGAGAGTTGCCCCTCATTTTGTTCCCTCCTATTTTCCAGCAACTACTGGACTTAGGGGACATAGAAATGGTCCCTCCTCTGAAAACAATGAGAGGTTTCTCCTCCAGAATAATTTTTTTTGCATCCCGAAAGAGAGCAATAGTAAAGGCTTCTACGTTTGTCAAGGTCCCCAAGTTCAAGATGCTCATCCTGCAGACAGAAAACTTGATCACCCAAAGACCCTTGATATCAACTTGGACATTGGAGAAATGGCTACATTGTGGAGCCCTGTGGGACCCCACTGCCAGTGAGGATTTTGATGGAGAGAGTGCCCCTCTGTTGTGACTTGATGGTTTCTACTCGTTAGCCAGTTTACTGTACAGTGTGTGCTGTACAGGTTTACATTTAGTTTAATTAATTTGTGCTCAGTAGGTCAATCAGGTGTTATTTACCCTTCACAGACCAAGCTGTATTGCTCCAAGAGATTTTAGGCTGCCAGTGTCATTGTCTATGAGGAATGTTCCGTTGTCTTGCAGTAAAGGATAGAAAGGTTTATTGTTATGCAGTTGCTGGAGTCAACTTTATGAAGGGAATGACCACAGTAGTTCTCCATGTCTGTGGTATGAAAATATTTGAAAAAGTGAGGCTGAACAGATTTAGGAACAAGACTGTGACAGTATTTTGTACTGGCTAGAAAACACCCTGATGCATTCTTAGACCTTGTTGAGATAATGTTTTTATTTATTTTATTTTAAAACTTGGAGAGAAACACTTGCTCATAGGTGATCATAGGGGTGGGGAGATAGGTAATGTATTAGGGGAAGACTGCGGGTGACTGGGGAAGTTAGGATTACATTTATATGACAGTATGTTAGTAGTAGTGCAGTGCTGGATATTTTTTTGTAAAGTTCCTGACATACATGGTTGAAGAAGACCTTATGATTGTTCTTACTAGAGATGTCAGTTTTCAATATGTACATAGCCTCGATTGATTTTATTTTATTTCTGAGTTCATTGTTTTATTTCTTGAGTTCATTTTTGGCATGTGGAGATTTTGTTTTTTGGGGACAAGAAGTTTTTCCCCTCTTATAATAGAGTTTCTTTATACTAAAGAGAGGTCCATCTTAGGGGTTTGTTTCTAAAGTTGTCATTGTTTCTTGTGGTGGATCAAAACTACTGATGTAGTCATTAAGATGAGTTCAGAAGCTTTCTACAAACATGGCAGAGTTTGCTGCTGATACCTAAAAAAGGGGGGGGGGGTATTTCAACCCCATTATGCCATAAGGTAATTGCAGTAAGTCTGACTTAGGAAAATCCCTTTTGGTAGAGGAGTTTGTGGGCATATTGAACTTGGACCTAATTTTGAAAACAACCAATTGGTGGTCAGACCTGCCCCAAAATGGGGTGAGTATAGGTGATGACAAAGTCAAGTAAGTTTGTTCCAGTGGCAGGTAAGAGAACAGTCTGGTTAAGTGAACTGGCATTGACAGAATCTATGAAGTGTTGTGTGCATTTGTTTGCTGGTATATAGATATTGCAGTCTGTAAATGTGTCATTGAAAATAATGTTAAGTTCAGTTGTGAGGGCAGTGAGCTTGTTCAGGTGTGCTTCCTAGGTAGTGGGAGTCACAGATGGGGCTTCATAGCTTGCTACAATGTGGTCAAGTATGTTAGGGCAGTGAGCTTGTTCAGGCGTGCTTCCTAGGTAGTGGGAGTCACAGATGGGGCTTCATAGCTGCTACAATGTGGTCGAGTATGTTGGGGCAGTGAGCTTGTTCAGGTGTGCTTCCTAGGTAGTGGGAGTCACAGATGGGGCTTCATAGCTTGCTACAATGTGGTCGAGTATGTTAGGGCAGTGAGCTTGTTCAGGTGTGCTTCCTAGGTAGTGGGAGTCACAGATGGGGCTTCATAGCTTGCTACAATGTGGTCGAGTATGTTACGGCAGTGAGCTTGTTCAGGTGTGCTTCCTAGGTAGTGGGAGTCACAGATGGGGCTTCATAGCTGCTACAATGTGGTCGAGTATGTTATCAATAGAGAAGTTCTAGGTTGTTGTATTGTCATACAAGTCTAGATGTAATGGAGCTTTGGAGGAATATTGATACTTCATCACTAGTAGTAGAGCCTCACTCAATAGCGAGTCTAAAGGTGTGCTAGGCTGTAAATCCTGTTAAGAGTGGTTGTGTTATCAGTACACCAGAATCATGTTTCCATGTTGATGTAGATGTCGGCACTTTCGAGGGATGGGAAGGCTTCAAGGAAAGGCGTTTTGTTTTATTCTGGCTTCTAGCACTGAGCAACACCATTTTAAGCTATCCAGGCTTGGTCTAGTTACGTTGGTAGATGCAGCAGAGCAGACTGACTTGTTATAAAAAAGGGCATAATCAAACTTTAACTTTATTAAAGTGTTTGTTTCCTAAGCACTTAATATGTATCAAAGTTAAGAAAATGAAAAGTAGTACAGTAGCCTTTTAAAAATATTAGAAGCAATGTAGAATTATTCAATAGTAAATATTACCCATCAGCAAACAAATTATAAATATAGCCACTAATGACACACTGGAATGTCCTAATAACTCTAAACCTAAGCAGTCTATTGTGAATAAATCCACTGAGCCAGACAGAGCAAGCCTTCTCGACTTGTATCTTAATGAAGTAAAAAAATCACAGGAAGAGCATTTTCAGAAAAGCATCTATAAAAATTCCAAAATGCTCCAGTTAAATATAGACACATCTATTAAGAGAGTCTGAGACAAATCCGGAACCCGTTAATTGTTTGATGTAACAAAATCACAAGAAGCAGCACAGAAGGCAGCATCTTTACAAAAAAAAAAACCTGCAACAGTTGCAAGTGTTAACAAAGCATCTCTGCAAAACGGGTGGATCTTATGTAAAAGACATTGCAGAAGACAAGTACCAAGAAATCCCACTCAAAATTAACTGATTCAGTCAATTTTTCTTGAGATCTACATTGAAGAAATAGTCTGTATAATTTTGAAGACCAAAAAACACCATAATGGCCCAAGAGCTTAATGAAATCCTGAAAAGTTCATCTGTAGGCCGGAAATATTCTGCCATATTCAGGCATGAGTGCAGGCAGATGGACTGATTCCCACAGTGGGCTGGAGAAGTTTTTTTTTCCAGTATATGAAAGTTCCAAGGGGAGAGATGCAGGACAGCCCTTGCAAAGCTGTTTGGACTGTCAGCCATATCCTTCCAGACAGACACACATTGTAGGATCATAGGATGTTACTAGGCTATTGGCCCTGAGGCCCTTACAAACCTAGCCAAGAGTTTAACCCATGTTCTGCCAGGTCAGCACTTGATGGCCCTGTCCAGCAAGGACACAGGTGGAATCCTAGGAGTGTATTTTCTGTTCCCCATCCAGTTATCCAAGTTGCACTTAAAAAGGTTAGTGAGGTACTCTGCTTGATGTGGAGAGGGAGTCTATTCTACAGAAGGGGGAGTCTCTGGGACACAAATCTGTCCCGCCAACAAATCTTACTGATGTCACAGACCAGGTTGAGGTTGCTTGTTCGGGTTACTCGAGTGGAGCTTGACTTGGGGATATGCAGCAGTCCCATTGAGGCGGGGACTGAGATTGCTTTGTATGCCAGACAAGGGGTCACCTCTGAGGAGTCTGTATGAGACTGAGTAGCGGGACAGGACAGGGCTTTTAGCCTATCTGTGTAGGGTAGATGTTTGAGGCTCTGTATTCTCCTGGTGAGGAACTTCTATGGTCTCTCCAGCTGCTGCATGTGCTTTGTGAGGTACATGCTGAAAGGTGTGTTGTATTCAGTAATGGGTCTTATAAGGGAAGAATACAGGGATGTTATGACCTCCTTGTCCCTGGATGAGATACCCTTACTAATGTGGTGGGTCTTGTAGAAAGCTTTCTGTACAATGGAGGCAACATGGAAGTCAAAAGTCAGTCTGTTATCAACCTGGGTGCCCAAGACTCTCACGACTGATTGCGTGCTTAGGGCCTTGTTATTAATGTGATAATTTGTGGGGATGTCACTCTCCCCAAAGGGGATGGTGATGCATTTTTTGGCATTCAGTTTAAGGCCATGTTTTTGGAACCAGTCATTTGTTTGGATGAGACCGTCTTGGACATCACTAGGAGAATTGATGACAGCGCCCAGCTTGCAGTCATCAGCCATAGGCCACTGGCTTTGTCCCGTACCTCAGAAAAGTATACCCCAAACAGCAGGAGCACCAAGACTGATCCCTGGGGTACGCCACTTGTTACAGGTCTACTGCTTGAGGTGGCTTCCCCTATTTTGACTAGGTGGGTTCTGTCAGTGAGCGAATTTGCCACCCATCTGGTAACATACTCATTGATGCCTAGTTGAGAGAGTTTATTTATTATACTCGAGTGGGGAATAATATTGAAGGCTTTGGCCAGGTCAAGGTAGGCAGTGTGCACTGTCTTCACCTCATCCATGGCTTTGGTGACTGTCTCAAAGAAGTTGACCAAATTTAACAGGCATGACCTCCCACTGATGAAACCAAACTGTGTGGGATCGAGTGTTTAGAGGTTGTCAATGTCCTTGATAATGAGGTCCGTGATAATCCGTTCCATGGTCTTGCAGATCAGGCTAGTTAAACTGATGGGTCTATAATTTCCTGGATTGGTGGATGATCCATCTTTGTGCAAAGGGATGGCAGTGGCCCTTGGCTGGGACAAAGCCAGTACTCAGGTTTTCATTGAATAGGGTGCCTAATGGTGATGCAAATTCCTGCCTGAGTTCATGTAGGATGCAGCCTGGGATGTTATCAGGTCCCATGGAGGCTGTGTTTTTTTTTTACTTTGAGAGGGCAGTGATGACTTGCTCCCTAGAGATAAGGGGAGGGGGGCAGGTGCTGGGATGTCCTGATTTACTGATGGGGAGACAGAGGGGTGAAGTTTACACTGAACCTGCCTGCCAGCAGGTTGGCTATATCTATGACATTTGTGTATGTAGTGTCTTTGACCATCAGTTCTGAGCAGATCTGAGTGCTTCCTTTGAGATTGTGGACATATGTGAAGAAGGCCTTATGATTGTCTTTAGTAGATGTGGCCAGTTTGGACTTGAAGTTTGCTTTGAAGGATTTCACTAGTGCTCTTATTTGCTTCTTCAGGCTAAAGAGAGATTGCTTCCAATTAGGCTTGTGCTACTTCTTGGTCCTGGACAGCAAATTTTTTCCTTTTATTATAGAGTTTATTTATTGTAGATGTCCACCAGACAGGTTTACTCTTCCTTGAGGAGGAGGATTTTGTCCTGTTGGGTATTCCTGATGCCATCCAGCTATATAAATGCTCGTACAGTACCTTGGTGTAGGTTTGGACATATATGCCAGTTCCTATGGAGGAAGAGGGGGCTGTGAAGGATGTTGTAATCAAATTTAGTGAAGTGTTTTTGTGTGACCCTAGCTGGGGGGGGGGGGTCTGAGGAGATGGTGACTTTGAAAGTGACCACTTTGTGGTCGGATCTTACCAGGGAGGATGACACTGTAGTGATGTTGCAATAGTTACTCATGTTGGTTAATAGCATGTCCAAGATATTATCACCTCTTGTGGGGGTGTCGACAAGCTGTTCCATGGCATTTGCATTGACAAAATCAAGGAATCTCTGGGCATTTGTGTTTTGGCACGAGTAATTCTTCCAATCTGTGGTTGGATAATTAAAAGTTGCCCAGGATGAGGTCCAGATAGGTGAAGTGGGCATCTTGAGTCAGATTTCGGGACCTGTAGCTAGCTATGGTTAGAATAGGGGTCTTGCCAATGCTTAACTGCACCTGGAGTGTCTCCCTGTGCGTCATACTGTTTGACCAGCCTGGAGGTGTGTATGCTTTTAATATATATTGCAATTTCATCTCCTTTTGCTGTGCTGCCCACACTTTGGAGTCTGAATGTATGATAGGATGAGTAACCTGGTATGGCTGGGGTGATCTCTGCAGTGTTGAACCAGGTTTCTGTGATTGCACAAATGTCAGCATCTTCCAAGGTTAAGAATGCGTGCAATAAGTTCAGTTTCATGTTGAGACTCCTACCGTTTAGCAGCATGACCTTTATTTTGCGTTTTGATGAAATGTTTATGTTGGTAGTTTTGACCTCATGACATTGCCTAAAAAGGCTCTATGGGGGAGGCAAGAACCTTTGCCAGAAGCCTGAAGCCAAGGGAGACAAATGCAGGCCGTCTCTTGCAAAGCATAGTGGTCTGTTGATCACATCTTCCTAGGCTGTCAGGTACTGGATACCCTTGGAATGAAACCAGAAACTAAGCCAGTTATTGAAGTCAATTATTTTCTGTTTGTACTGAGGCATCATTCGGGGTGAAGATAAAATGCTGCTTAAGGCTAGGGACATACCTGCCTGGGACACATTTAGTGAGCTTGATCATGTCTGTCTTCATATAGTCCAGGGAGGTATGTCTCAAGTTATTCACATCAACATGGACTATGGCAGAGCCATAACAGCAACTGTTGTTGAGAGACTTGAGTGCATGTGTGATATGGCAGATTCTGGCACCTGACAGCCAACTAACCGTGGCCTTCTCCTTATCCAGCCTGGTGAGGGGCACATCTGTGTGTCTCACAATGGAGTCTCCTATGACTAATATGTTGGATTTATGGTTAGGCCTTAGTGGCTGTGAGACACAGGTGTGTGGACTATGTGTGGTGTGGTGGACCGTGGAGTTTGCATGTGTTTTTGCCTCGGAGGTCTCTTTTGTTTTGGGTGTTTTTGTTGAGGACCTCCACATATATGGGTGTGTGTTGTGTTGGCGTGAGTGGTGTTTGAGGTGGGGTGTTTGTGTCGACAACTTCTCAGTGCCAGATATACTGGCTTGTGAGGCAGAGAGCGTAGATTCTAGGTGCTTAATGTAATTGCATCTCTCACAAATTGTATTCCTAGGTAGTAGTAGTAGAGGGATGTCTGTCTACATGAGACACTTGCTACACTGTCTCAGGATGCCCTTATCAACCATACTGGCAGGAGAAACCGTAGGAAATTGTCCATCCATATTTGTCAGAATCTGAGGGAGAGAGGCCAGAGAGTGCTAAGGGGTAAAGGGTGGAAGGTCTAAGATGAGTACTACTAGGTGATCACACAAGTGCTACTAAGGGAAGTACTAAATATATATATTCTCAATTACATCAGAGTTCAAAACCACAGGAAATATTTAAAATAACATTGCAGTACAGGCTCACACAAATAAAGAAAAACATAATCTAAACTAAGCTTCACTTTATTCCTGACTGTATCTAAGAGAGTTATACTGTTCCCTAGAAACTTACTTCATTAGAGTAAGACAGATGTGGCAAATGGTTCTTATTGTTGTTAGGTCCAAGACAGAATGCAGAATGCCCTGTCTCACTAAGAGACTTCTGAAAATAATACCTAAAATATTACTACTGGGATAGCATAATTTCTGGTCATCTGACTTCTGATTCTCATGCAAACCCCCATTGCTGAAACTGGCAGTATTTAGCAACTACCTGTAAAAATACTTATAGAAGGGCTTTTACTCAGATCTTTGGCAGATGTTGGAAGTCATAAGATAATTACATTCCTTCATGCTTCCAAAGTAGCAATTAGTTCACCCTAAAGACAATACAGAAAGCTTCCTAGTACAGACTCTGTCTCTCTAACTGCATTGAAACATATTTATGGCATAGCCTGTAAATAATTTAATTTCAGATATTTTTCTAAAGTTTGCTGGATTGAGGTTAACCTTCTGTATTCCAGTTTCCACTGTTAACGTATACATTTAAACAGTTACAGTAGTGCATGTACTTTTCTGCTCTCTTCCAGTAGGACACACTGTGAATAAATTTTAAACACAAGCACTTTACAAATTCCTTTTCAACACAAATTTTTTACAAAGCAGTTTGATATACACATGACATACAGTTCTAATACATTTGTAACGCAAGCGTTTTATATAAATTAGTTTGATATTCACACATAACATATAATTATTTACAAAATTCCAGCTAGCTGTGCTGGCAGTAGCTCCTTTTATCACATATTGCTCTTGAAGCCTTAGGAATTTTGTAAAATGACCCTGAGGTGATGCACCTCAGCTTAGATGTGCTGCTGAGAGGAGTTATGCGTCAGGTCTGTGTCTTGGAGGCCTATGAGTATTGAGTAGATATTTTTTTAGTATCTCAGCACAGGAAGGATGACTGATGCGAGTGGTTTGGTGATGGGGTTAATGAAAGTACTGTCCTGGTGGATACTGACAGAATGTTTTGATGAAGGGTCGCCATAAGATGTTGTACATGGTTTGCTATCATTATAATTTATGATAGTAAACCGTTGTACATATATACACCTCTGACATATGTAAATTCACTGTGAAGCAGAAGCAGAAGTAAGTTGTTGCCAAAGACTGTGTGTGCTGCCTCATGGTGCCTTGTGCTAAGAGACTGTGTGTGGCTGGTCACCACTTCAGGGTGCCTCGTGCTAAGAGGCTGTGTGTGCCCTGCCTCATGGTGTCTGGTGCTAACAGACTGTGTGTGCTGCCTCATGCTAAGAGACTGCGTGTGCACTTCTTAAGGGTGCTGAGTGTACCCTGCCCCATGGTGCCTGGTGCTAACAGACTGTGTGCGCTGCTTCATAGCGCTCCATGCTAAGAGACTGAATGTGCACTGTTTCAGAGTGCTGGGTGCTAAGAAACTGAGTGTGTTTTGCCTCAGGGTGCCTAGTGCTAACAGACTAAATGTGTAGTGCTGACAGACTAATAATGGAAGGTGCAAGGATAGACTCTGGTCCTTTGGTTACCAGATACTAATCAATGGTAGGTGGTTTGTTGATGCTATGAAGGTGGATCAGTGGAACAACAGGTTACACTGTACAGTGTTAGGGTTAAGCAAAATCACTTGGAATGGTCAAGCATGACCATTAGCCTTTTCCTGACAAGTAGCTTAGTAGGAGTTTAACTCATCTGATGTTACAGTATACTGCACATTTTGTGACAGGCTTGTACGAATACACTAATCACTGCTTAACCTTCCAAACACTGTATGCCATGCTCCATGAAAACTTTGTTAAACTTCTGAAATTGGTTTGAGAGAAGCATTTTCTCTTTTTGTTAGTTTATTGAGAGATTTGACCCAGAGTTCTGTTAGCTTTGAGGTGTAAACATAATGGAAAATAAAGATAGTTCTGCATTTTTTATGGTATTCATAGCCAAGTCTGAGTCTTGTTTCTTCAGTTTAGACTTCCGAGCCCCAAAATGCTGGATAGTACGTAGAGTGACAGGCCTGTAAACTTTTCTTCAAAGATTTTTGCCTGGCCTACAGAGCAGTCTCAGACCCTGTCTTAATGGGAAATGCTACACGTCCACAAGTCAAATGGGACAAGATTCACTCACTCTAGGGATCTTAACCTAGCCTGCCACATTAACAGGACATGCTGGAGAGAGAGATGCATCTCCCAGAGATTGCCACTCTTCTGCAACAAACTCCCAATTCATGTAAAACAGAGCTCCTCAATGACCCTATTTAAGAGTAACTTATACAGTTGGATGGGAGACCATAAATTTACTCCGGGGGTGTCCCCTCTTGGATAAGGGCAGTCAGTGCTGATTGTAGACTCTCACTGCAAATATAGACCATACAACGTGGTCAATAAGGGAACAAGGGTATAACATGGCTACTAGGCTTATAAAGGCCCTAAGGCCAACAGCCTAGTAACATCCTATTCAACCTATTTGTTCTATAGTTTATCTTGAAAATTTGTAGATGAGTAGGCTTGTTGGTGTAGCAACACATTTTCTCCTGAAAGTAACACATGTTCAGGAGGAGCTAGAATGCTTTAGGCCTGTTGTTATTTTTTTTTTGGGGGGGGGCGGGGGTGTTGGGGACTAAGTATTATAGAAGCTACATTTCTGTGTGTGGGTTGATTTCCAAGTCATAATACATAGCAGATCTGTTGTATATGCTAGAAGTGTCAGCACTCTGTGCCATTTTTGTTTTTTCAAGTGCGTGGGCAAGCACAGTATTTCAGTGTTTAAGGTCTCTGTATCACTGTAGAGTCCTGGGTTCATAATCATCATCATCAACCCTATTTTTCCCATTTTCTATATGGCGTCGGGATTTGTTTCAGCTGTTGCTCTCTCTCTCTCTCTCTATTCAGTGCCACTCTCCTACCTTCTTTGACACTCATGCCCGACTGTCACAGGTCTTCTATCACACAATCCATACACCTCTTTGCTGGATGCTGTTGTTTCCTCTTGCCTTCTTTCTGTCTGTCCCAAATTTTCTGTACCAGATTGTCTTCTGCTTTTCTGCACATGCCCAAATCACTGTAATCTGTTCTCTTTAACCTTTCCTGCAATTGGAGCCTCTTTGGCTTCTGCTCTTATGTCCACATGCCTTCATCTGTCCCACAGTGTACATCCTACCACCCATATCAGGCACTTCATGTCCATCACCTCTAGCTTCCCCAACTGTTGGCATAATGGTTAAGGTCTTCATCTCTCATACTCAAGGTACAAGGTTGGATCCTGACCTCTGGACAGTGCCCTTTTGGTGTTTGCATGTTTTCCTTGTATCTCTGTGGGCTTTCTCCCACCTCCAAAAAACATGATGAGTGTTTCCATCTCAGACTCACCAAAGAGTGGAACTGTGGGCATCAGTACAGACTTTACACAGTGCCCTATAGGGGGAAGAGGTGTACAGAGTCCTGTGTTATTTGTATGAAATCTACTTGTTCTTCTCATGTTTGCATGGAATTCTGTGGACACGATCGTTCCACCTCCTAATAATAATGCTGGCTGACTGGCAACTCTAAGCTGTCAGTACATGTTATATCTTATGCTTGCTATTCATGGCCCAGTTCATGGTTGAAAAAAGTTTGGGACGGACCGGTTACTTTACCTGGTTAAAATAAATATAATGAAAGTGTCCAGGTAACTACATCAGAGGTGGCTACAATCCACCATATGATGCACATTACAGGTCTTTCATTGAGATCATAGCAAATTGTGTGAGTTTGATCCCTTGATCTGCTTAGGGACATGTGTAGGTAAATATGGCTCTCCAAGCAGCCTAAGGTAGTACATTAACCTGTCTTCACAGAGTGCAGGATCTGTTTTTTGAATTGGAAACTTCATTTTCTGATAAAGCTGTTAGATACAGTGCTGCCCAATTTGTTGCAGACAGTGCTTATAGGTGCTATTCAACTCTGAGTTAGTTAACTCTGCTGAGCAAGAAAATGGCACAGGGCAGAGCAATAACTGTGCATAAACAACATTTCTCACATTGTCCTAATGCTTTACAGATGGTGTCACAGTTTGTTGCCATGGAAATGCCCTTTGATGGTGTAACATTAATCTGTTTACCTACATTTTTTCTTATGGATTAATGTGAGTTAAGAGCTTGTAAGGTCATGAGGCTGTGCATGGAAAACTTTGTTTTGAAATGCCACTGAATGTACTTTACTAAGGACAAAAGTCTAGGCATGTTGATTTCTAAAACGTGTCATTCAGTCACCTTGGTTTCGTGTAATAACAGCCTTGGACTGCTAGTAAAATAGTTTGGATAGAAATGAGAGTAACATCAGCATCTGCTCACAACAATGAAAAAGACTGTCCTCACCATCTGTTTTGGTGACTTTTTTAAAATTCAGTGTGACATGTCTTACAAGTCTTGCTGTTTTAGGAGTTTTGTAGCAGATTAAGATCACTTGAGTCTTCAGATAATTCCTTGTTGTTGGCATCACTAAACTTCCTCCTTGTTTATTTTCTCCTGTACCTCCCTTTGTTTCTGTTATATATCCTTCTACCTCCTCCGTGAAGTGTTAGTTAAACAGCATCACCTTTTCTGTCTGCATTGTTTCTGTTATATATCCTTCTACCTCCTCCGTAAAGTTAAACAGCATCACCTTTTCTGTCTGCATTTTTCAGTTGGAAGGCACTTGCAATAATCTATCACTTTGTGCGGAGGAGGATTATTTACACTACTACAACTATTCCAGCTTTGGATTCTGACTTATTTTTCCTGAATATCATTTTTTTAAGGGGGGGCACCCCTGTTGTGATTTATGTGCCGAATGTCATGGTCTTACTAAGCTTCTAAAACTCTGCTCATTTTCTCTTGCCAAGAGTCTCTGTAAGTTTTTGCAAGGTTTAGGATTTTTGCTTGGAAGAGTTTGTGTAGGTATTTTTATACCCCTAGCAAAATTTTTCTTGGATAGGTAACAAATATTAGAGGTGTGATAAGGAAGAGAGAGGTAACTGGGAGTGTAATGTATTAGCAGATTTTTAAAATTCCCTACAGAGTACACTTGTCAGAAATATTGCGGGAGCAAACAGCTGTAACTAAGGAAATTATTTTTTTGACCTGGGACACTGGAACTGAATTGCCTAGACATAGTAAGCCTTATTAAGTTCAATTCTGTTGGCTGCCAAACAAAACAAATACTGGAAAATGGAAATCAAAATCTATACCAACTGTATTTGAAGTATTGACTATTGTAAAACAGATAAAAGGACTGCAAGTGGGAGCTTTAGAAAAGGGAAGGAGCAAATTACATAGAAATAAATTAAATTTGTGGGAACAATACATGCAGAATAATATTCAGGAAGAGGAGTGAGGTTTAAGGGAAGGCAGGAATTGGGCAATTTATGTAATTGACTGAATGATAGATGTACAAAGAAAGGAAACGTATATCTAATGTATAGAAAGGAAACCTATATTTAATGTATAATGTATGTAAATGAAAAAAGTGTTAATATGATTTGTTTTCTATTAATGTATGTGTGCCAGTGTGTTAAGTGATAATTTAATAAAGATGTTAAAAAATGAATATCTGTAACTTTTTGAGTTGCATCAGATTTTGGTCCCAATACCTTAGCTTGTAAGCAAGTTGTGTATAGCCACGTGGTAAAGCTGTGCTAAAGTATTTTCTACAGTTCTTTGCCGGAGCATAGGTACATGTAATGTTTTGTAAATGTTCTTTTGAAGCTTATATTTCACTGCACTAATGTAATACTAATGTAACTGTTGTTTGTACTGCACATTATGTAATCTTTGTATGTAATTGCTCATGCCCTGAAGTCCTAGGTTTTGGTTGAAAAGGTGTTTGGACCAGTTCCCATACCCAGTTAACAAAGCTTAAATAAGTAACTAAAGTAAGTAAATAAAAGAGTGTATTTTATGGACCTTTACCAGGGTTGAAACCACTCTGCTTAGTGAAGTTATACAAGATTTTAACTGGGTCTCTGATCATACCAGCATATTGTGTGTTTGACATGGATTTACTCTTGAGGTGAGTCTAGGCATTCTTGTTGATTATGATCAGAGGCACGGTCATAATTCTATATAATGCATGGAGCTTTATCTGCTGTATGTACTGCTTGTTACAGGAAGAAAAATTGTAGGGGATCAAAGAGTTTGAAAGCCGGTAAAACACTTTGCAGCTGTCAGAGAGACTGCTGGTGGAAATGGTGTCCTTCTAAAGCACAAAGAACTTTAAAAGTCCTTAGACTTCATTCTGTCACACATTTTATTTATAAGTGTGGCAGAGTGAAGTTCTAACAGCTTTTAAAAGCTAATTTATCTTTAGCTGCTGTTCTTTGCCAGGTTGGCAGTACCCTAATATGAGACCTGCTCTTACCAGCACTTAGGGGTGCTTAATTTAGAGGATTATGAGTGGGTTGCTGAACATAACCTGTCTGTGTTTGAGACATGGATGCCAAGAAATTCACCTTGAGAGTGAAGCTCGAGAGGTGAATCTTAGCATCCATGTCAGGAACACACAATTTAGGGTTAGGATTGGAGACCCGATCATAATTTTTTGTAGTGCATGGAGCTTTATCTGCTTTACAGTAAAAAAAGAAAGAAAAAAAAATAAACGCAGAGTGTTTTGCCAGCTTTCAAGACCGTAAAGCAGTTAGCCACTTAGCCAAGTTTATACTCACCTTGCCATGCCTCTAAACTGTCCAGATTTTGTCAGAATGTCCAGGTTTTTGCTTCCTTTGTTCTGTTCTTCAAAAAGTGTGTAGTTTAGTTTACTTTATAGAGGACTGAAGGCATTGAATAATGACATATGTTTGAGTTTTAGAGTTCATATCCCTCAGACAAAATGCTGGGAAACACACATCTGTTTTTCTAGCTACTTTCTAAGTTTGTAAGAGGACGGAACACCTTATCATATGGACAGCAGACAGAACCAAATCTTTTATTCTGCCACTGTCATTTGCTGGGTCAGTACTGGTAGATTTAACTGCCTAGCATGGAACCTGACCTTAACAACTTAAGCAGGGGGTGTTTAATATTTTTAAGGTTTCTCGGGCAGCCACGGTGGTGCAGCGGTTAGAGTTGCCACCTCACAGCAAGATGTTTTCCGGTTCGATTCTCGGCTGGGGTGCTTTCTGTGCGGAGTCTGCATGTCCTCCCTGTGGTCTCGTGGGTTTCCTCCGGGTGCTCCGGTTTCCTCCCACATCCCAAAGACATGCAGTAGGTGGATTGGACATTCTAAATTGGCCCTAGGTGTGAGTGTGTGCCTTCTGTGGTAGGTTGGGCGCCGGGCTGGCAACTTGACACCGTAAAACTCCACTGCCATTCATGAGCGGACAGATGATCTGCTGTGGCGACCCCTAACCGGGAAAAGCCGAAAGAAGAAGAAGAAGGTCTCACGCCACTGTATCACTTAACTGATTTGTCTTTTGCATATCTGAATATCGGAACTTACATTCCACGCACTACAAATTTTTAAACTTAACAGTTGTGGCAAGTGGAATTCTGGCAAATATTTTTTTAACAACTATCCTTATGCGCTTTTGCAATTGGATGTTGTGCTACGGAAGTGTCTTAACACGTTTTTAGTTTTCCCAGTATTGAAGCATAATATTGGCGCTTCCTGCACTAGAATATAAAAGCCTGATTTTAAACAGAAAGTAATCATTTTCAAACAACAGCACTTCAGAAAGAAGAGAATGCCACAGTTTTCCTGTACAAATGCTTTATTAATATCCATTGAAACTGTATTTTACTGTAATGACCATTTTTTAGCTGCAGTGAGTCAATCACAGATAAATTATTTATTTAATTTCTTAATAAGACTTTTTGAATGCACTAGTTGCTATTTTAGACTGCTGCCAGTATCTGTACATTGAATACAGT
Organism: Protopterus annectens; assembly: GCF_019279795.1. NCBI lineage: Eukaryota > Metazoa > Chordata > Ceratodontiformes > Protopteridae > Protopterus > Protopterus annectens. The sequence goes on along the minus strand of NC_056740.1, from coordinate 205,051,572 downwards.
GCAGTCCTACAAGTAATGTGCTCTGAACCAGTGTTATCTGCCTTATTCAGCTAGTGATAATAGCATCTCAGTACTACTCTCACCATTTTGTTCACCATATTGCACTATTGAACAGACTCAGATCCCACAATGTTACTATCACTGAGTTTTGTGTCTTCTCAGTGGTCATTATGCACTATTCTGTCGCCATTCTGTTCCTTTTTCTGGGCTTCTATGCTGCACATATTCTGAGCTTCTGTGCTGTGCATACATTGGAATGTACTTTGCCTCTCTGTATTCCTTATAGCTTTCACAGTTCACTTGACTGCTTACTCTTTATACCATTTTCTAAGTTTATAGGTTATAGATTCTTACCATAACCCCATATTGGTATTTTCTGTCCCCTGTATAAATATTAAGCCTCCTCTTAAAATTAAGAGAAAGGGTTACTCTGACACATTACCAAGGGAAACTCCTTCCATAAGAATGGAACATATTCTGAAAAGTCAAAGATCAGAAATGGCTTTGAAATAAAGGTGAAAGTCCATTCTGAGTATTTTGTATGAGACAGAGGTAGTGACAGCTTACCAGTATACTGGAGTAGTGATGTTTACCGAGGCATTCACTTTTTTCTCCTCAAGAATCTGTTTTTTATTTGCACCAGATGTTTAGTCAGCATACTTCAAAAAGCAGTGTTTTATTAAATGATTTACTGTGATAGTCACATGCCTGGTTTGACTTTCAGTGATCTTTAATATCACTTGGGTCACCACTAGTCTTTTCTAACCGTACAGGCTGTGTCCAGAACAAAATCTAACCTATCAGCAGCAGTTATAACCTCTTGCCTAACTTTGTGATGTGTCTTTAAGGAACGCTCATTAATTTTATAACTGAAAATGTTTCCCCCAAGACATAACATAATATAATTTATGTGAAAGGCAAGGTCGTTAATGTGCCAGGAGTGGAGAGCTTAACCAGTCAATGTTGCAGTAAGCCAGCATTAGATTTGGAAGTGGTTGTATTACCCAGCTTGCAGTGTTTTGCATATTTTGTCATCTGTGAGTAAATGCTTGTTTTTATTTCACAGGAGATGATTCTGAAAAAGTGAAGCCTCAGTACATATCATTTCTAATCACTACTTGTTAGTTTGTTAAATTCTGAGAGGAGTCCACCAACTGTCATTCTCTTAGTTTTGCTTGCCGTTGAGGTTTTTCTGTCCTGATTACATGGCCTTTTCAGTTTTTTTATTTACTTATGCTTCTTTTGATCAGGTTAGTCCCAGTAGGCTAGTGGCCTCTTTTCAGTGGAGAACCTTGATGGTATTCATACTGACTAAGAAAAATTTTGCTAGGATACCAGGGAACTTCCCCTACTTATTTTTCGTTAAGTGATGAGGAATGTTTTCTAGCCACTTGAGCTACCACCAACTCAGGCAGAACAGAGCCTTTGTTTAATATCTCATCTGAAGGATGACACACTCAGTAGTGCAGCACCCTCCCCCCCCTCCATGCTGCAGTGCAATGTAAGTATTGAACAATTAATACAGGCACCTGTGGTGGGAACTGAACCCTCACATCCTTCTGATCTTCCAGCACCATTGATCTTTGATTTTGGACATGAGTTCCTAGTGTGGGTAGTGTTAAAGGCCTGTGCTAGATTCAGGTATGCAAAGTGAACAGTCAAGCCTTTACGGTATGGCAGCCAGAATGCCACAAGATTCAGGAGACATCCTATGCCCTTAACGACAAAAAAAAAATATATATATATATATATATATATATATATATATATATATATATATATGTATCCTGATTAATGAGAAGATCGCCTCTACTGTCTTGGACTAATTGGAGATGTTTCCAGTCCATCACTTTACATAAGATTGCATGAACTAATTGGCATGTAGTTTTCTAGATCCATTGTGTTAACTGCCTGTAGCCAAATTTTAGGGATGTAGGCTTAGTTAAAGATTGTGTTTAGGAGAATGTGGAAGGAGCCATACAGTGTTGCTACAAAAAACTTTGCAGGAAACTACCTTGTATGTCATTGGGAAAAGGTGGAACTAATAACGTCTCACCATATTTGATGGAATTTGTTGGGTAAGCTTCTCTGTTGTGGTAGGGATATGACCACTTATGGATTGAAGAGAGAGTCAAATTTCCATGCCAGGATGTTGAGATCACATATGAATAAAAAAAAAGAATGTTATTAACTGCCAGAGAGATGAATTCCTGCTGTGCACCCCTAAGATTCTTACTGTGGTTATAGAATGCTTAACCATTATCTTCTAGTTTTGATACTAGTTCTCTTTGTATAACACCTTTGAGGATTAAATAGTTTTTGAGGCATTTTGTTTAGAGGGATTTTGTTTGTAAGCCCAATAAAACCTATTTCCTTTAATAAATATTATTGATTTTATTATGTAATTAGTTAATCTGTTTATTTATTCATTCATTCTTATCTATGATAGACTACTGATCCCAATGAACCACTTTCAGGTTCAGTTCGGGGGTTACAAACCAACATAATTGAAAGGGAAAAATTGTACATTGTACCATCGTGATGGCATGTTTACTTTTGTATTTGTGCCATTCCAGTATGTGTTCAAGAGTGCAGTTGTTGAGTATCATACTTAAGTTATCCACTGCTTCTCTAATGGGTGCAGTACTGGGGCACAGAAGCTTATCTTATCCCAGGCCACGGATAATTGCTATGCTGTCCCTGTTTATGAAGTCATACTAGGAAGTTTTGTCTGAATTAAGTTGCCTCTGGTTCCAGAGTGAACTAGAACATTGTCATGGTAGGAGGAGGTACAATGGAATTGATAATATGAGATGGGCAACGCCAAGACATAGGTTGGCAAGAACTCAGACTGGAGTATTCCTGTCTCTTGTGGGAGTTTGCACCAGCAAGCTCTAGTAGAAGTAGGAGCCGCTTGCTTGTGCTGTAATTTCCCACAATAGAATGAGATTCTTGATCTTCTAGTTTTGTGGTTTATTAAGGAATTCTTCATGATATCTACTAGATATAGATTGGGTGCAGAAATACTCCACATTATTATCTTACTGGTTGTTGCTGCTGTTCACATTATTTGGGTATCTAATTGTTTAATTTTAATTCTCTCCCTGACATTGATTGCTAATTCCCTGCCCAGTCCACATAATAGCAAATATTGAAAGATCTTTGAACCCTGAAATCCAAAGGGAGATTGACATTTTAACCATATTTTAGTGACCATATAAATCCAGTTGTAGGCACGTTGTAGGTTAACCTGATTTGTTGTGTAAAGAAGTGTTGAAGATGTCACACACACCATATCCTCTTTATTTTTTTTTTCTCATTTACTTGACGTGCATTTAAACAAACCTAATATGTCTAAATCTTGGAAGGTTTGTATATCTGTCTTAATCTATCTGTTAAAGAGTTAAAATATCCAAGGTGAAGTTATGCACAGAAACTTATTATATTATGAAAGTAACTCCTGAATAATGTTGATCCGTTTGGGTAAAACAAGAAAAAACGCAACACAATATCCAAACGGGTCCTTCCACCTTGTAGCAATATTCAACAAAATAAATCCAGCCGGCTTAAAACAAAAGAAGTTTAATCCAAGTAAAAACTGATTGTTGAGCACTTTCACTCGCTACAAACAGCGAGCTTCATCAGAACAATTAAGTTAAATGCTTTGCATACATTTATATTAAAAAAAGGCGCCAAAAAACATGGCTTAAAAAACAATCACTATTAAAGTGATAGTACACATTTATAAAAACCTTCTCTTTAAAAGTAAAAATTCTCCTGCTATAATGCCTGCAGTGTAACAAAATCCATTAATTCAAAATATAACTAAAAACTGCTTTAGTTCTTCTTATTGTGTCAGTAAATTATACTGTAATAAAATATTCATTGAAGAATCAATCTATAAAACGCTTAAATCTATTCTAATAACATATAAAATTATGTCATTAGTATAAAGTGGTTTAAACTTAATATCATACCCTGCTGTGAGTTAACTGTGCCATTTGTTTATAAATTCATTCTTTTAACATCAGTAATGGTTTTATGGACAAATAGTCATTTATTCCTGGTGGAAAGGTGGCATCCGTGTACACTTGCCAATACAGTTCTCTGTAGGCTAAATAATTGTTAGTATTGCCACCTCTTGGATTATTCTTGATTGTTTCAATGATGGCAAACTTAAATGAATGCCCTGTTCCTTTGTCAATAATGTGCCTAGCTAAGGCATTTTTGTTATCTCTCCTTTTTATACAGTATATGTGGGAGTATATTCTCTGCTTAAAAAACCTCTCGGTTTTACCGATATAAAAAGCAGGACAGACCGTGCATAAAGCAATATATACCAGCATCTTTGATTTGCAGTTTCCTTTGGATGTAAAAATCTTTGACCTATTGATGTTCTTTAACTGAATGTATTCATTTTCATTAATGAAACTGCACTGGTTACAAGCACCACACTTGCTAGTGTGTGAATTACGCTCGGTCTGTCCATGTTTGGGTAATTCCAATAAACTTTTGAGGTTTCTTCCCATTTTATTTACGAATATTGGTCTGCTACCAACCTTATCCAAAATTTCATTTTGGCATGTTAAAATGTGCCAATTCCTAATTATTGTATCCTTAATAATATTACTAAATGGGCCGAACTCAACAATGCAAGCTTTTTTGTATTGTCTGGTAGCTCCCCCTGTGTTCTCATTGGGGACTAATTCAGGTCCTACAAGGGATACATTAGTTCCTAGTAGTGAGGTGTATCTACTCTCTCTTAGTTCAACAATGTAACTTGAGATATTATTCATTAAATCTGTAGCGTAGCCTCTTTCTTGAAATAAAGAGGTAATAAATTCAATCTCCTTAATCATGTCTGAGTTTTCAGATGTCATGCGCATGGCTCTAATGCATTGACCCTTGTATATGTTGCATTTCAACTTTCTTGGGTGGTAACTGTGATAATCTATATACGAATTGGAAAAAGTGTTTTTCCTGTAAATATTTGATTTCAAACAACCATTATCTACAGAAATCAAAGTGTCCAAATATGGCACACCCTGGTTGTTATGAACCTCCGTAAATTTTAAATATTCACAAGTAGAGTTGATATATGTGAAAAATTCACAAAATGATCTGTCCTCACCATTCCACATGATATAAATATCGTCCAAAAATCTAGAGTAGTAATGTATGGACTTGTAGTGTGGGCTGTTAAAGATGTAGTTATCTTCCCATTCAAGCATGACCAGGTTGGCGAATATGAAGCAATGCGCCCTGGTCTGCTTGTACAATTTCCCCTCATAATATATGAAGTTATTTTCTAACACTATGGACATCAAGTCCGTTAGAAGTGTGATAGTGTCCCAAGTCAATTCTGTATGTCTCCTGAGACAATTAGCAAAAGCTTCAAGTCCATCCTCAATGGGAATACTACTAAATAAATCAACAACATCTATGCTGCTAAAAATAGTGCTGTTGTTATACATGGAAACTGGGTAGTTTTTCAAAAATTCCCACGAGTCTTTTACCATGTGCTTAACTTTGTTGTATATAGGTTTTAACATACTGTCTATGACCACTCCAATAGGGAAGGTCTTAGACCTGCTGCCAGATATTATCGGTCGGAAAGGCGGGTTGGCACTGTCCTCGTGGACCTTGGGAATACCTACTATGGTAGCCATAGTAGGATGAGGCACAGACATGTAAAGATATAAATCCTCCGTTATTCTCTGATCCAAAAAGTATTCTTCTAAATACATGTCAATTCTACTGTAAGCAATATTTATTTCATTCTGTGAAATAGAAGAATAATTGCCTGATTCATGTAAAATATCCTGAATAATCACTCTGTATGTTGACGCATCATAAATAACTATGCCTCCCCCCTTATCCGGTTTCATGACTCTGATATTATTGTTGTTCTGTAAGTCAAATAAAGTGGCAGTCTCTGTTTCAGAAAGATTGGAATTGAATCTGTGTCCTTTAAAGGTGTGACTAATACCATATAGTTCTCTAGTGACCTTTTGGTCAAACTTGTGAATACTAGGGTTAGCCAAAGGCATATAACTGCTTTTCTTTCTCAGTACGCCTGTGGACACTTCTTGCTCACTATTTCCAAACACCATAGATAAATTTAATTTCCTCACATATTTTTTAAACTCAAAAATGCTGTCAACTACATTAAACTTTGGTGTAGGAATGAATTTTAACCCTTTGGATAGTAAACTGAAATGTGATTTCTCCAAAGGCAACCTGCTGTAATTATAAATTGTGAAATTATTCTGTGTACAAACTATATTGTTAGTTGTAATAATATCAGAATTATCACAACTGTCGGGTACACTTACAAGTTGTTGTCTATCAGATGTTAAAATTTCATTTTCCATTTTCCCCCTTTTTTCCACTTCGCAAAATGCCTTCCCCCTTGGTTGTGAAAAAACTGGTTACTTTCATCTTCCCTATAAACATGTTCTTGATCATATTCTTTAGTGTGCTGTGTAAAACTTTGATGAGATATGTTCCATTTGTAGTTCGTATGATTCTTGTACTGTTCCCTATCCCTATGTAACTTTTTGTATTTGCGTTCTTGGGCCTTCTTTGCCCTAATATCAGCACTATCAAATTGTTTATAAAACAAAGATTCCCATTGTGGAAATGCTAAATCTTGAATTATAACATTGTGAAGCTTCTCCACTTCAGCCAAAAGTTTACATAGCTTCTCATCATTGTATTTAATCACTAGTTTCATGTATTGAATTCCAAAGTTATCAAAAAGACAGTTAAAATCTGATTTGACCTCATTATCTAAATCAATTCCCATTGGTAATTTAAAAAAACGCAAACCCATGGGTATGATTTTAATGGAAATACAAAAGTTTAAGTACGCATTGTCTAATTTCAGTCCATTAATAATATTAAGTTTCTTTCCAAAACTGTAAATAGAGTCCTTTAAAGTGCCTTTCTGTTTGGCACTATTGGAATTGTTATTGACATTGTCAAAATTGCAATCTTGACCAAGAAACTCTTGTAAAACATTAAGTTTCTTGTCTTTGTTAATATAAGTGACAGTACCTTTATCCTGTGTCTTGTTGTTTGAGACCTGAGCGTAGGTCCTAGTAGCCTGTGTGAGCTTCGGTCTGGTCCCCACTCTCTTCATTTCCTCAGAAAGGTTACCAAACGAGAAATCGAAAGTAAATTCGGTTCCTGCCGTCCTGTTGTTGAAATTATTAGCAGAGCTGCAAGGTAGGTCAATCGCACACCCATGTGCGTGACCAGTATTCTGCCCATTAGGGATTCCAGGTGATGACGTGTCTGGTATAT